>NC_052401.1:6851247-7151247 GCF_009389715.1 Phoenix dactylifera | reverse complement strand
CTTCTGACTCTAAATCCTTAGATGTGACAAACTTTAGATAAGTCTATGCCTCCAGACAAATATAGTGCATATCGCTTTTTTTTATTGCCAAAAATGTTTAGAATGGTCACAGTTCAAAAATAAAACCTTCATTTTGTGCAAATATCATTACTTCTAAATACAGCTCCTACAACATAATATAAGATGAGAAATGTACACCTCTATTATTGTTAGATAACAAAGGATGACATAAGCAACTAAAACTCACAAAGAAAGAGAAGGCTAAAAACTGTCCTCATCTACTGGAGAACTAGAATCACAATATGATCTGAATCTACATAGGGCATGTTAAATTATAGTAGTTTGACAATGATATATTATCAGCAAGACTCATTCTCACTCCTCTAGCAGGTAAAAAGAAAAGGCATAATCTGGAGAATAATTAGCTTAAACTATATCAATGAAATTTCAGAGAAGAAATCTTAATTGTGAAAAGTTGTGCAACTCTCAAACTAGTAAATGCATAATTATAAAATTAGACCCATTGAAAACATTGGCAAGTAACTAAAGCAAAGTCCCCCAGCAACAAACTCACCAAAATCTGCCACAGGTGTAGTCGAGGCAGCAGGAAGTTGAAGGAACAGTTATTCTAGCACAATACCAAGCTAAGAATGGTACAGCATGGAAGAAGCAACAAGCAGATTATGGAACATACCAAATTGGCAGTTTATTGGCAAAGTACCAGCAAGAATATCTCTATACCATATATACATACCAATCAAATCACTGATACCGATGTGTTCCTCTTCCACAAGTTTCCATTTAAACCTATGCCCAATCACCCCAACTGCCCTTCCTGATAGCAACACTCTAGAACTCCTCCACACTGGTTTTTATTTTTCTTTTTCCTACTAATTTGTGCTTGGTTTAAATTTTCAATTTACAAATATGATGCAACAAAATGAAAATTCATGATTCTAACATCAAAGGCGAGAAATTCAGGTAGTGATTCTTTATTATTCTTGGTTTTATTTAAAAGAAAACAGTTCAATAACATATCTCTTGCTTTAAGTTGAAGTAACTCATTAAATGAAAAAAACACAATACATATACTTAGCCAGATTCATGAGGAAATGGAGTTGTACTATTACAAATCATGCATTACTGGGGGTATATGAGTACTTCTCGTACATAACATGCCCTCTTATAGTTGTTACCTGGAACTTTGCACTTATTAATGTTGCTATTATAAATATAGTTCTTCAATGCTTGTTTGCATGAAAAAAATACTTGAAACATGCATATGCACATGTTAAAAAACGATGAAGACAAATATCTAGAATGATTTCTAATACTAGGTCTCTATTGATCGGTCAAAAATATGTTCGTATGTTCAAATGGGATGAAGTAGCAAAGGCCGTGAAACTGCTACATCTTTTAGAAAGTATGGCCAAAAGGATTCATGTAGCTGACCCCAACTAGTTTGGGATTAAGGCTCAGTTGAGTTGAATGGAGTTATATGTTCAAACCAGACCATTACAAAGTATAAAGTACATGTGTTCAATCACAAGAAATAAAAAATAATGAATAAAGTAGTGCATCACAGCTTTCCTATTATGTATACCATTTCATTTTATTGCACACAAGTGTTGGCATGGAGACATGATATGCATCCAGCATGATACATAATACTTATATCACTTAGAGGTGGCAATAGAACAGAACATAAAATACTAAACTTTGCATGCATTATTTACCAAATATAAAGTAATAAAATGAATCATGCATCAATTATCAGGACTATATATCAGGTTAGTGGCTCTAGCACAAAAAAAAAATGTTGATGAATTCTTACCAATCAAGTCTCTTCGTAGGGCAGTCAAATGAGCACAACTGCAATCATACAATAAGCAATTAAAACTAGTCCCACTCACTAGATGACTTCTACATTTTAGTATATACCTTTTCACTGGAAAACCTATCTCTTACTGATAGTGATGTATATCATTAAATATATCAGCTCCTACAGATTCAAATAAAATAAGAACTTATATATGAAAGAGGGAAAAAATGGAAGTGTAATTTGTAGATTCAAATTTTCATTTTTTTTAATTTAATCCAAACAGATAGAAAGAAATTAGAATCATCATATATCCATCAGATATCTGACAAAACCAAGCCATTAATAATTGCATATACAGGAATGGACGCACATGTTAGCATATGTTTCAATGTAGAAAATAGAAGCCCAAAAAATATATATGAATAAACACAAGCAAGAATATTAAGACTATTAATGATCTTTGTACATTAGATTATACTCCTTCCCATCCGCCTCAACATAAGCAATTTACGTTCCTACAGCATGAAGAACGACTTAACTGCATGTTCCTGAGCTAGCTTAATTGAAGATCATGCACAAGGTTGCTGACAACAACTATTAATTGGTGCATAAACATGAAGTAGTTGAATATATGCAATTAAGGATCATCACAAAGACTTCATGAATTGAAAGAAAAGGGAAATATTATAAGTTAATAGAGCCTTTATAGCAAACATGTTCATAACACAAGCAGCACCAAACCTCTTCTCCTGCAGCAGGCTTCTATGTGTGAAGCGAAAGAGAATTTTTTCAACACCAAGCTATCTGTCATGAAGCCCATATAGATCTCATAGCTAAGAGAAAATGAAAAAAGATCTATTTCCTTTTACAATTCCATCTGTCATCATATCCAAAGCCACAGACTTAGACTTGTCGAACATTCATGGCAAACATGATCATAACCCATGCAGAATTTATACTTTTTTTCTTCACAGCAGTCTTATTTGGCTTAATGTGAGAAGTACTTGAACTTTAGAAGAGCTGATACAAAACCCAGCTTGGTCACATGCATGAAAAAAAAAAGTGAAAATAAATTACCAGGTCAGACTTGCACGTATTCCACCGATAAGATCAGAGAGGAACAACGGTAAGCCAAAAGAGTCGGTGACTAAGGATCTCATACAACATTGTTCTCCTAGTTCTATTATTGGAAAAAACAATCTACCTATGCTTCATATCCTGCAGTAAAGAACATGATAGCAGATCAAAGGGGAAACTATTGAAGAAAGGCAGAGAGATGCAAAAAAATCATATGTATGATAAAAATGTTAGAAAGGAAATGACGAAGAGATATAAGATAGGGAGTGATGTGAAAAGAGAGAAGGTAGGAGAAGCAACTACATGCCCAAACTATGAAAAGGCTTTCTTAGTGGAGGTGGTCACTAAAGTTTGTCGCATCAAATGTCCAAGCTTATATGCAAGTTACATCCAATTACATAGAATAACAGATTAATTATCCCACCTACACAACTTGCACAACTTTTTAAAGTGGCTGAAAAAATCTTCAATAGTAGTATTAAAGAACACAGAAAAATAAAATTGCTCAAAATATAGAAAAAAATTGTAGACAAAATAAAAATAGTAAAAATGGCACAACATCCCAAGGACCAAGGTCGGTGGAACCGTCCCGAACCGGGCAGTTTCGGCCATCCCGAGCCGTATCGATGTCTCACCGATATAGTTTCGGCAACGGAAATGGAACCCATTGCCGGAGTCGAAGAAGGAGAAGAAAAGAGAGAGCTAGCGTGGGAGGGAGAGGGAGAGGGAGAGAGAGAGAGGGCGGGAGGCCGGCGAAGGCCAACGGCGGCCGGCCTCGGCCGTGGGGAGCAATGTTGACTTCACTTAAAAATGGCGAATTTTTTTAAGGCCGCAGCCGGACCCTATTTCATTTGAAACAGGGGTAATGGCCACGGCCAAGGCCGGCCTCTGCTGGCCTCCGCCGGCATTCCGCCGGCATTCCGCCGGCATCTGCCACTCTCCTCCGGCACTCCGCCGGCTCTCTCTCTCTCTTTCTCTTTTCCTCTCTACATGGTCCCTCTCTTGGTACAGGCCCAGCATGGCCTGTATTGAGTCGTCCCGTCGAAGAACCGGTACAGTGCCTAGTACCAGTTCCTCCGACTTTGCAACATCCTTCTTTTTTCTATATATATCCATAATTTAATGAAATAAATATATGAACAAACTGAAAGAGCTAGTTCATGATATTTTTATGTAATTCATTATAGGGAACAAAAAAAACATACCTGCCAAGAGCTTTGCCAAAATCAGCACAAAGGGATCGGATATATGTCCCTTTTGAGCAAGTGACTCGGAATATCAAATTTTGCCTGCAGAATATATATAAAACATGATAATGACACAGAACCAACCATGTTAATATGCACAAGAGTTGGGAAAAAACACCACCAACAGATTACACTCTAAAAGATCATATGGTAAAGTAGTACATTTTAACCACGCTTGCCCCAACCCATCCCCTACCAAAGTTGTGCCTGAATCATATTTGGAAATGTAAAGCAAGATGTTGACGATATTTGATCAGTTCAGCTTTTTGACAATCGTACATTACCCCTTGGATCTTAAGGATCAAGTTTATGGTTTACCCATAAAAGAGGAATATAGGTATCATATAGAACTCATTCTTGTTACCAGACATATATAGGAAAAATGTGCCTACTAATGAAGCAAGCACATGTTTCTCAAGTCTAAAGCATTAGCAGTGCTTGTTCTTTCCCCTCTCGACTTATTTGTAATGATAGAAGAAGTGCACTCAAGGGCCAGTTCATTAGAACCTACATGTTTTATATCTATATCATGAAAAGAAGAAGCATTATTATATCGCTCTTAAGTAGCTTAAAAAGTCAGATTCTATGTTATCATGGAGATACTAAGTCAATCAAAACTCCTATAAATGAAAAAAATCCTATTGTTCATCCTATCATTATATTGAATGGATATATTCTTAACGCATATTTTTTTAGATCCTTGAATTGCCAACTCCTTTTTTAAACAGTTTTTCAGTATTTGGTCCACTAAAATGGACACCCTAGCATTAAAATTTAATTAAGGACACATGACCTAGGTAGTTAGGGCATCCACCAACATTGCTCTTCATTTTTTTCTATTTTATTCTCCTCTCTTCCCTTCTTACCTTACTACATTATAACGGGTCATGAACATCAATTCCTTTAAGGATAATCACCACTGTTGATCTCTGCAAAATATGGATGCATCGTGATTGATCTCAAGTTCTCAACCTCAAATTCTTGAGATTCTTTGCTTACCTACAACAACACAGTCTTTAGAACCCCTTAAAAAATGTTAAGCAGTAATTACTCAAATAGTCCAAAGGTTGATGAGGCATTTGGAATGTGATCAATGTGCGAAAGCACAAGATGCCAATAAGAAAGTAATAACGTTGCTGCATATCTTCTTTATTACTGTTCAAATTGCCATGCAATAAATTAACATATTTGGCTTTCAAGATTGGAAGCTAGCAAACACCGACCAAGAAAAGCAGCTAATCCACTTACTGGATTCAAGTTAAACAGTTAATTGTTTACAGCCTTCAATAGATAATTGTCATGATCAGCCAGCACAATCATCACTCAATATTGAAATTTACAACCAAAATGTCAGGGATGACAATAAGATATAAAATAATATTACCTTTTTGCTATAATCATAATTGCAATTCCCGATTATTGAACAAAACAAGCATTCAATGTTAGGTGCAATCTAAATATCCAGCATATTTAAGTGCATACTAGTGATTCGAATGCCCACCACCAGATACATATATTTCTCTATCAAAGGTTTAAGATTTTCAGCTGAACTTGGGCATTCATAGAGGTAATTCTTCATGGCAATGATAACGCTTATGCCATTATTATTTTGCAGAGCATGTAGATATACCGAAGCATTCTGAACTCTAAAGGTTCTTCATGCTCACGAATTGTAACTTCAAGCATGCAAGGGTGAGAATGCTTCACAATAGAATTACATTTAAAAATTGAGAAGATATAGATGATCTTTGTTTTTATTTTTTTTTAATCTTGTTGAGTGTGTCCAAGTTTGGGAAGGAGGGGTAACAAGGAGCACAGCAGTGAGCACCATGCTAGATTCAATCTTTCAAAGCAGTTCAAATAAAACACCAAAAGAGTTAATTACGTACATGAGAATATAATCTCCTAGTATTCTAAAATGTCGATCTGCGTAGCCATCCTTGCAATTATATCAATTAAACTATTACGGGCTAAGCATATGGTATGTCTCAAAGACAAGCTTTTGGTATAGTTGCTATTTGCTTCATATTTACATGCCTCTAAGATGATCAGCATTAATATTGTTAGTCGAAATTGTAAACAATTTTTAATGAAAACCCAAAGGCTCTCTACTAGTCTAGCTAAGGTAAATCAAAGCTTCATTGCCGATCACAGGAAGCTCTGCATTAAATCCTCCCACCTTGAAGAGTCCTCAAATGGCAGCTCTTTAAAACCACACGTAACCTTCACCTAGATGATTAGCACCAAAAATGATCTTAAGGACATGAAAAGTCAGGAGTTCCTTCCACTGAAGACCTCCGTTGCTCCTCAAATGGGCCAAATGCTGCGTTAAAGACATTCATATGTCTTGGCTATCCATCACCAAGTCACTTGCAAGTCCATGATGCCCCACTCCTCTGTCAGCGGCCATACCTACCTAGACAAGGCAGTCGCTGATCTCCATCTTTTTATTAATCTCTCTGGCAGGCTTGAGTTTGGCTAAATATGGAACGACATTTGTTTTTCCAAGCTGCCAATTTGGGTCAATCACGATCACCATATAGAGCGTTTAACAACTTTTAATATTATTTTCGAAAGCTTGAACCAATATTTTTCAGTTTTCTTCAATTCTGACTTCAGCCAACAAGCCTTCATGCATATAGACAGTGCTAGCTTTATAATACAAAGCATGATCATTTAAAGTTGACATTTTATAATCTCTTCTCCCTTTTAGTTGTTGTTTTTTTGTGTGCCAATCTGGCAAAGGCAATTTTGGACAAAAGAAGGTCCTATTGGGGAACCTTGAAAACCAGTCGTGGATTCACAGACTAACCTAACTGGTCACTAGCATAAACCAATAAAAGTATACATCCTTTTAAAATAAGTGAATATTACTACTCTACAAATTGCATCTTGGTGCAATATAAATACTAAAAAATTTGCAAAAAAAAAAGATAAGAATTATTGCCCATGTTGGGATGTAGCAGAAAAAGTAGAAAAAGAAAAATTAAAAATTTATGAGAATAATATTTTTTAGTGGTCAATGAAACAATGACCTGTCATCTAGGCTGCGTTCAATATCAAACTGATATATTGATATGCGTCTTGGTGACAGCTCAATCATCTCCCCTCTCCTTGCTTTGTCATACATCTTTTCACCACCTACCTGCAATCAATCAAGAAACTCCACCAGGAACCAAAACAAAATAATTCTTTTTAGAAAAAAAAGCCTTAGACAAGCTTAGTAGCTATTGTATTTAGGTTCAAGTGTCATGGTTCTGATGATTTTTTAAAAGCTTCAAATGCAATAAATCAATTGATGTGAGAAAGCCATTTTTCAGAAATAAGCATTTAATCTCTTGTGGACACTAAATCACTTTCATCACACGCCTGCCAGTTCTACCTACAGAACTAGAACTGGACCCTGAGATAGCACGATCATCCTTCAGCTTGTTGAATTTTACTGGCAAAGCATATCTTACCAACTGTATGAGAACTTTACTCAGTTGCTTGGTGCAGTTGATGTACTATAAATCTACTAGTTTGCCAGAATTATTCTCTCTTGAGCAATTTTTAGGTCCTTCTATTCTACAAATTGGCATGACACATGACAAAAAGTGTGAAGCAAGGAACTAAATTTTATGCCAGTTCTCTCTTACACTACTTTTGGTTCATAGGTACAAAGACGTATTGGAATCGGAATCACAATGTAATGGGAATGGAGGGCAGAGAATCGGAAACCATGGTTCCTATTCCATTGTCACGTCGAAAATGAAGGAGTGCATGGAAAAGAAATAGCAATTCAGTTTGTATCTAATTTAACTAGTTTCATTATTAGACTGGATAAATTCCATATCAATTTTCTAATATATGCTTGACTAAGGAATATAACTCAATCATTATAATTTTTTGGAGACCCTCCATTGTCCATTAGATTATATTATCTATTTGGCAAACCTTTAAGTAACAGCCATTAAAATATTATCATGGCCCATTATTTTCATAATTTATACTTTTATGTTTACCTATATTTTCTTTTTTACTTCATATTGTTATTCTAATTAATATATTTGTCTTATATTTCTATTTTACTTTTACAATATTTTGATTGATTGTGAGAACTTATAATTTCACTATAATCCTTATCCTCTTTTTAGTTACATTAATTATTTTGTTTATTTTATAATATTTTATGTATATCTGATATTATAAATTTAATATTTTATTTTATTTATTTATATTTTTATACCTTTTTCCTATCGTTGCTTATATTTTTAAATTTTAATTAACATACTTTCCTATTTTTTTATTCTTGGTATTTTGATGAGGCATTATTCTTTTATTTTTCTAAATATTATTTTGTATTTTTTATTTTAATATATTATATTGACTAATTTTAAATTATTTACCTAATAAATATTATTTTTATGTTTAATATTATTTATTATTATTTAATACTATTTAATTATTTAATATTATTTTATATTTACATTCTTATTTTTTATTATTTTCCTTTAATGTGCAATGCAAAATGCTCACTTGCTAGTATATAGTATATATTAAACTTTTGACTTAAAATTGATAATAATATTACAACTCATGTTACTTTATTTTTTAATAAAATATTATTTTAGATTGAATGGTAGTCAATTGTTAAATTTTATTTTATACCATAGTCATCGATAATTGATTTATATACAAACCATTATTTATTGTTATTATATACCATAAAAAAATTACTTATTAATTTACACCATACATGTCAGTAACTAATTCACTACCAAAAAAATCGTTATTCATAGTTTCATACTCTCATGGGAATAACTATTCTTCCCATTTATGAGTGGAATCATCATTCCTTCCCTTCGTTTAAAGGAATGGTGATTCTAAAAGAAATATGATTACATTGCTTATTGTCATACCAAATGACGAAATGAGGCCAAGGTTAGAATTCTCATTTCATTCCAGTACTCATTCTAGTAAACCAAACGTAGTGTTAAACAGAAATCCAAGCTTCCAAAGCTTTACCAGATTCCAGTTCTAGCATTATCAAGAGAATAAATGACACTCATATGGAAACGAATAGATGCGTTTGAGAGTTAGCAAGATCAGTAACCTTAATGGCAGAAAACATAGGAGGAACTTGCCATATCTCTCCCAAGAAAGATGCAGCAGCCTTTTTTATATCCTCATCTTTGATGTGTTCCCATGGTTCTCTTTGGATGACCTGGTCAGGAAAATAGTAATCGTTATCTAGAAGTGTTAACAAAGACAGCTGTCCCATCAAAACTATAAAAAAAGAAAATGACGATTACGAAGACCAATATAATAATTTAGTAGGATAGCAAAAAACTTGCCAAATCATCAAAAGTAAAAGCAGGATTTCAAGACAACAAGGGAACACAAAAACCATAGTAGAACAACAAGGGAACACAGCCAAACGAACACAAAGCCTTATCTCGTATATCTTGGGATGGCATTGAAATTCCTTCAAAACCCCTCATGACCTAATACTGCTAAATTATAAATTAGTAAGCTGTCACAAATCCTCACTGCCAATAAAAAATAACTCTATCTCTCTCTCTTCCTTACTCTGAGCTTCCACAAATTATTAGTTCAACTACTAACTACTAAGCTTCCGTCATTGCACATGCCCCTGATTCCGACTATGAGCAGATCCACTTCAACATTCTAATATTTGCTAATGCTTATCTGAATTATTTGCAAATTCTTTGTTGCCCAATATTTCAGCACATACTAAAATTGTCAGTTTGATTGCAACCATATACTACTTAAGTTTTAAATATTCTAGAAAATATCTCCATCTACTTCAATCTTTTTAAATTTAATTGAATATGTTATCAATTATTTTGCCATTCTACCATATACACAGTTATAAGAAGCAACAGCTCCTTGCATTTGGCACTCACATCCAAAACACAAGGACCAACAAATACTTACGTTCACAAAAGTTAAATATATTATTTGATAATGTTTTTGTAAGTCATTAAATAAAGAACATGCTAAAGTGAAAGAAGTGATAAGATACTCATCCTGGAACAATACATGATCAAAATTTAATGCTACATCAATCCTTTCTCTGACAACTCGTCTTTAAAAACAGATTCATTGGCAAACCAAAAGATGTACATAACCTGTACATGCTGATATGGCTACTGTTAGTTTGTGTACCCGCAAAAATCAGCTTTGTTTCTCTTCTCTCAACCAATAGCTTTGTCGCTTCTTCCTGATTTTGATGATGCTCGGTGATAGTTTTGTTGCCCTGTCATATTTCTAAGAAATTTGTCTGCTTTCTCAAAAAAAAAAAAATGCCCTCCATAATTATAGTTTCATTCCAAAGGATGCACAAAATAGTATACTATGTTTTCATCATTAATTGGTACTGGGTTGAGATGATATCAAGTTTGTAACGATGGTTCCTAGATGGTTATCCTCTTGACTGCTCCAACTTATCTTTCTGGACAAATGATTGCCACGTGAGATGATCTAATATTATTTCCTATCCCTAGGCCATGATCCTTTAAGCATACCACCTAACAACTTGATGTGATATGTATATGCATGAAAACTCATGTAGGCACTGTTTCAAAAAGGTATAACAACATAAGAGAATTTAGGGCAGTCATATTCAAAAACAAGGCTTCTAAAAGTATGAGATATACCATTTTTTGCGCACAGTAGCAATTGAACAAACATAACATTTAAGTAAGCTAATTACCAATTACAAAAAATTCAAAATCAGTTTTATTTATAACCTTATAATATCCAAGTAATAACATCAACAAGAAAAGTTTAGTTTTGACCAAGGACTGACCATGCATACAAGCTATGCAACAAACTCATGGGCGTTCATTCTATATATAAATCATAAATTCATAATTTGGGGGTAAAAAACTAATCAGTCTCTTATTATATATTATATACACTAAATGGACAAGTTGAAATCCTTAGGTGTGCCATTTTTTCCCCCAATGGAAAAAGAATTAAGGGATACTTCATTTAATGTACATTATAGAGAAACTGTAACCCTATTTTGTTTTCAATAGCATTCCCACCCCATGTCACTCACAACCATCTATTCTTGTGATCCAATCCTATCCAATCCATCTTTCTTTTCCTATCCCCTAGTTTATCCTCCTCTGACTCTTCCTTTTGTCAGATACAGCTACACGCCTACACCCCAGCACTGCTTCCCTACCAACCAATAACCATCAAGCTGTATCCTAACTATTTGGGGTCAGCTTTAAGAAGCCTCATTAGCCTAATTTTCCAAGCATTCTTATTTAGGGGCATTTTAATGTCATTCGACTCCATCCCTCTTAGAAAAATAAAACATTTATGATAATTCATATTTACTCTTACTTGGGATGATGTGTATGTGTATTGGTATTTATATAAATATATCAAATGTGATGTCTATTATTTAGTGGATTCACCAATGGAGATGAAAAAATACAGAGGATATGGATATTAATCTTAAGGACAGGTATACGTACACACCATTGAAGACCACACCTCAGTTCATAATTTCTTAAGAAGTTGAACATAATTAACATGTTTTTCAGGATTTCAATAGTGTTCAAGGGTGAGAGAAGGATTTTATGTCATTCCCAGAAAATAACAAGCGTCTAATCTTGTCTCATTTTAGGTTCTCAGCAAGTTTTATTAAACCACAACATAGTGTAGCCATTGATATTCAGTGATAAAATCAGCTGCTAAGAAATTACCAAATGATATGGGATTTGTTCAGGATCTGTCATGACTCATAACAGTGAGCTTGATTATTTATATAAATTATAAAATATGGTACAATGTGTCTTGATACTTCAATTAATGAGCTTCGAGTGCCAACCACCAATATGATGCCCACTCTCCCACTTGGAGAGATGGTAGACCAGCACTCCTCGAGTACAACAGAGGCTGCTGGCCTAGGCCATGGGCCTTCCAGATTACCCATTAACCTACCCAGGCAAGTATTTCAGGACTCAACCACCACATCATGATATTTTTATTTTAGAAGCAAACACTTGCCCATCTTGGTCAAAGTGAAAAACTGGCATGGACCAAAAATTTCAAAAGTTCCAAGGAAAGAAAATGTACAGATTTGATAAAATTATAACGCACATCGATATTTTTTGGTGTACAAGGCATATTGATTAATTGAGAAACCATTTTCCCATTTGTGACTAAACAGAATGATTGTCCACTTTTGAGACTAATCATCCAAATTGATAGTCTAGCTCATTTTGTGCTCCAGATCCAGATGGTCCCCTCTTTCTTCTTCTTTGCAACTAATGTCTACCAGGTTCTACCGGGTGCAATAGATCCAAACTTAGAAACACAGAGCAATTCTTAAAACGAAACATGGACTTTGAGACAATGCCTCATTTAAAAATAACAGAAATGCGCACATCAAAAGGCTGGCCTCTAATTCCTCTTACCCTTGCTTTATTGCATAATGATAATGTTATCTAAACTGATAAGAAGCTCAAGTTTCCAAAATGAAGTCTATAACTATATATACTTATTTATTGCCCTTCATAGGGATCAAGGATCAGAGCATATTGGTTGAATGTACCAAATTGATGTCTGCAAAAGACTTCTAGGAAGACTGTTCTCCACTCCATGCAATGTTCTAATTTTAAATAAAATACTTGAAAAGATCTTCAAAACCTTTTTCACCTTATCATTATTTCCCATTATGAGTGACCTCATCCATATGAGAATAAACATCAAGCAAATGAGGCCATTTTTATAGAATTAATCAAGATAAATAATTACCTTTACCCTTATGATATAGATCTTTTAGAATCTTTAAGAATCATCCAATGAACCTCCATCTTAAGAGGCAGCCATATACATGGCCTAATAATTCCAGTATTGCGGCCTTGCACTTTCTTGCCTCTATCTAGGAAAGAAAACAAAACATTGGGAGCCTAGTCATGTTGCCAAAATAATGGATGCAGCCCAGAGAGTTGCCAGCACAGATTAAATGATGGTGATTTGGCTTCCAGCAAAAATACAATTAGTCAAATGATCTTATGCTGAACTTCCCATTTACTTTGATATCCCGATCGCATCGTTCACAGAAATCAGTTTCACATCTCCCTAACCTAGCAAGGAAAATCTACCACCATTTTTTAAATATAATATCAAAATCGAAGTTTTAAAATTTTAACTTTTAATCTGCAAGAAAGATGGAACTTGCAAAATATCAGGTAGGACCTAAGAAGAGTCAGGGGTGCTGCATCTCGTACCAACAACCACTAACCTAAACATAAAGAAAAAAAATTTCCAATTTGAATTTGAATAACCACATGCTATTCCAGATGAACTTCGTTGCTTGTTGTCACTAGAAAAACATAGCTACAAAAAAATAAGACCTCAAAACATCTTTGGCATATCACAAGCATCATAATACACCTTAAAACTACGACATATTTGAATATCTACCAAAAGTTATATACAAGATATGAATTTGAGAACCGAATTTGCAATGTCAATAATTTGACAACATGGTGCCAATGTTATGTCACATCATACAAGGTCAAGCAGAAAGACTTCACAATTAAATTTCTCTTAGCATTAATTGAACATAATCAGTTAGTATAAGTTTCATCACAAATGAATATTTAATGTAAATTAAAATGAAAGCCAGCAAACAGACCGGTGAATCAGCATCCCAAGTTGAAGTAGCCTCACCCAGCCTGAAAACACCACTATAACCCTTGATCATACCTTGATATCTGCAGACGCAACCATAAGCAGAATTTTCATCAACTCACATATGACAAAGGTCCTCATTTTAACACTAACAAATTAGTCGAGCATATCTTGTGACATCTGCAGATTGGTTCATTGTTCTTTCAAAATTTACAACAATTCTCAATTTCTCACTTTTATGCACCAAAAGAGAAGTGTCTATGCGTGTCAATGCATACAAATCTACATTCATTCATGTTATATATCAGCTTCATGCAATGTAAATGATGCATCAATGCCATGTCATGATAAGTTGTATGGATATCAATGACAAGAACTCTATAAAACAGGGGTGCATCCTAATGCCCTCATCTGGCTCCAAAAGCTATAAAACGGCTCGGTATATTACAAATGTAACCCCAATTGAGCTGTCTTGTCAATGCTGCTAGCTTCAAAACAAATACAGCAATTTCATTCATATCCTAGACGTCTCTTCATCCTAACAATGCTTATTATTTCCTTTGAACTGGACAAACTACTCCCAAGCACCAGATATTACAAGACAATAATAAAATATTAAAATTAATTTTCAAAGTTGTAAGCAAGGATTCACGTCTCAATGTGTCACAATGAGTCCCGCTGGTACCCTACCATTTCGACAAGAGAATGGCACCCAGGATGCCCTCGGTATATTGGTTTGCTCATGAACTGAGACATCCCAACCATCCTGGTTGGTAGGACAGTTGCATCATGACTCCTAACACTTGGGACAGAGTTGCATCCTGGGACACAATTTTTTTTTCTTCATTCTTGTTGTTAATGTTCGTCTAGTTTGTCCTAATCCATCATAATCCATGCCAATACTGTACTGATCTAGGACCAAACTGAGAAGGGTACCAACACTAGGACTTTAATCCTTATCTCAAAGGTCTTGAGGTTACAAAGTTATTTTAATGTATCAATATCAATGCATAGACTCAAAATGTTGTATCATTAAAATTTTGGCAATAGAGAGAGTCTAAGATGACAAGCTAAATGTAGTAAAAAATGAGAATGTTGAAATCAATGTGTGATAAAGCTAGGATACTTAGAATTAAAAATGGTTGCGCTAGAAAATCTATATGAGTTGCACAAATTAAGGACAAAATGATTAAAAAAAATATTGAAATTGTAGAGGCATATGCAACTAAGATCTACGAGGACTCCAGCAAGAAGGGGCAATTTGATTCGTGTTTAAGTATGCATAGAAATGAGGGGAGTATCTAGGGTCACATGGATAGAGGTTATGAGAAAGGATATACAGAAGCTTGAATAATATCTGAGGTGGTCCTTAATAGAAATTATTGGCAAAGACCGACCCCTGATGGATGGAGAAATGCTAATGGTTATGATTATGGTTATATTAATGGGATATCGGATTTTATTTAAATTTTCTAGTTCTAGGGCCATGCTCTCTAATCCAATCCCATAAAATTTCATTACAATGAACTAGAACGTCTCCACAATTAGGTTATGTCAAATTAAAACATCGATGTAAATAAGTTAACACTAGACCCCACCACTTCTTGAGATCTATGTCATCCAATTTGGTAAACTAATGGAAGAACAAGCAGTGTTGCTTTCTACAATATCTTGGGAGATAACAATACATCATCACGGCCTAGCAACTAATGAAACAAAAGCCATTTTTCTTGGAGGGATGATTGATGAAGAGGAAAATGTTTCATTGAGCTCAATGACAATGGAAGAACAAACATGGATTGCTTCTATGATATCCTGAGAGTTTCAGAATCTCAACTTTACATAATGTTGCTTACAGTTAATGTGTTGCTCACATTTTGGAAATTCAATATTAGTTTTCCTTAGAAGTTGTCTCCACTTGAAAGCTGCTTTCCCAAAATATTGGGCTTCTAAACTTGGGTTTAATTGGAAGCAGCTTAACTTCCCTTTGGATTATGTCTCCCAAGAATTGCCATTCAAGGTTTAAGTTATCAGCAGCCTACCAACATTCAAATTCCTTATTATTCTACCAAAATTTGGGTTTTATGTTCAATATACCTCCCCTTACAAAATTACCATGATTATATTTCTATTAAAACTTTATCCAAGCCCTATGATATATAAAGAATCGTGCAATGACAGGAAGGTCATTTTGAAATTGAAAGACCAAGTATTTTCTATTTGTCTCGAGCAACATAAAAATGGTTTTAGCTATCTAAGGGTTTGTTATTCTAATGTTATTTTTCTAACAAGTCAATATAAGTTCTTACTTTCCGGTCGGTATACTTACAACTACTAACTTTTTCGCCTATAGTTTGAGACTTGGAAGTCCCTTTTAGCAAAGTTCCATGTGAGACTGAGTGTCGTCGTAAAATGATCTTTTGGATGTGTTAGGTGAACCAAAGAGGCTTAATTTGATCAGTTATCATGGCCTGAAAGGACAAACAGGACCAGGAACCAGGGACATGAATGTCATGTTCTGGTTTTTATTGTAAAAAGCTTGGTTTCAGTTCATGATTAATTAAGTTAAATCACTGGACTAAATTAATTAATTAAGTTAAAGCAATGGATTAAATTAAGTGCAGGTACTTTAGGGTTTTAAAAAAGAGCCAGGGTTTAAAAAAAAGGAGAAGAAAAATAAGAAAAAGTGCGGAGAATTGACAAGAAGATACATTTCCTTCTTCCATTCTCTCCTTTCTCCTTTTCAGTTTAGCTATATCTTCTTTGACCTTACACAGACCTATCACTTTTCAAATGCAGAGGTCTTCCTTGTCACTTAAAATGGTTAATAAAATATTTCAAAAATCAGATTTGCAATTTATATATAACACTATGTTTCCTGCAGGAGGTTTGGTCAACAATACTGCATCAATAAACATGTTTTATATGATGATAGCATATATCATTATTTTAACTTGACTAAGCATAAACATACATCCTTAATTATCCTAAAGAAAAAGATTGTTTCTATAAAATTTTTGCAGCCTATCTGATAATAACAAGATTAATGCATAATCAAAAGGCAAAAAAGTGTACCTTTCCACTAATTTGGTTGCTTTACCAACACAAACAATCAACAAACCAGTTGCCATTGGGTCAAGAGTACCAGCATGCCCAACCTATGAATAAAATATTTAGCATGAGAATTTCACATAAGCAAGCAATTCACTATCATGCACGTAAAAACAAAATAGCACCTTTTGCACTTTGACTAACCGCCGCAGCTTTCCACAAACAGTAAATGAAGTCCATCCTGCCTTGGTAATGTATTTGTCAACTCTCAATTAACTTATATGAAGTATTATAAACAAAGCAATGGTCATGAATATATGAAACAAAAAAAATTAACAGGAGGACATGACATGTTACAGAATATTCAGGTAGACAGCATGTTAACTGTAAATAATGTAACTAGGTCCTGGACAATGAGTCAGTCATCCCAACAGATGGAAATAAAAGGGCAAGATATTTAGGTTAGTGCATGACATGCTGTAAGAACTCTGGGATAAATGGTACATCACTCTTAAGTAACAAAAGTTAACTATCACAATGAGTGCAATGATGTTTTAAATTTCAAGTCAGTCCATGTAACCTCAGATTGTGTGTGTTTAGTTCCACCACTAGTTTCTCTAAAGAAAATCTACAAGATGCCTAAATGGCAAGGTCAAATGGCATAATATGCAGACCAAAGGATAGTAGCAAACTTAAGGTCAGATACTTATATACTGTAAGTTGCCTAGATCAATGAATGAGTGACATTAGAACAAATTCTTTAAAACATGGCAAATGCAAGTACACAATTTGAAGTCTTCCAAAAAAGATGCTTGCAAGTAAAAGCAGAATGGAGATGAATCTAGGTTCATTAAGTCAGAGAAAGTTGATACAGCTTAAAATCAAAACATATACCAACAAAGGATGCATGAAATGACAGATTTGGTGAATAATTGCAACCAGGTAAATAATTATATATGGATCGAGTAGAGAGATTGAAGATGTAAACTTTTAGCAGTTGCATAGAAACGACGCTACACCCAGCTCATGATATAGGCCAAAGATTCTAGCGAGCCCCACAACCATGTCGACCGTATGTTGGCACTAAAAGAATGAGAGATGGTTTAAAACATAATCAAGGTATCAAAAGCAGAAATTAAGACAGATTAATGTTCCCATGCATAGAAGAAGATGCATTCAACTACCCAGTGCTATATCCTATAGCATATGAATGCTTTGAGACCAAGTTGGAGCCTGGGGTCAATAATCAGTTGTACAAGATTATTTGGATCAAGATAATGTCAAGGATTCAACGTTGCACACATATGATTCTTGAGACCCACCAAACCCACTGTTGCATGCTACATTAAACATTGAAGATCAGCTGCTAGGGCCTTAGGGAGGGTGCAACGGCTACAAAAATCAGCTCCAAAAGCAACCAGATTGCTGTTCATACCCACAAAAGGCTGAGATTGCAAGGTCGGGTGGCAATCAAGGCATCTTCAGGCCTCATCTCTGAAGCAATGAATAACCATGAAACAGTTCGCGAGAATATTTTAATCAACAGCCACAAACTTGCTGATGATTAAGTCCATATTAATTTTGACTGATAAAAAGAGGTCAGTTAAAGTTCACATATCACATTAAAGTTGTCTTCTAGGAGTTCTATAAAGAGCTAAATAGGAGGTCAATTGGCGAGATTCTGATGGGTTATGTTTCTATATTTGAAGGAGTCCTAGATGTCTCAAACTAGGAATTTTCTAGAGGATTGGTCAAGTCTATTAAAAGATACAGAGTCCAGAAGGGCTGACTGAAAGGTCTATATACTGGAATCTTTTTTTATGAGGAAATAGAGGCCAAGGTTCGGACCTCTCCTTCCTTTCTCTTTTTGGCTGCTTACTCTTCTTTCTTTCTCTTAATCTTCTTCTTCTTTATATCATAGATCTGCTATCTATCTTCACTTCTGTTTTGTGAATTGATCATATTGCTGTTTTATTTATAAAAGAGTTTGAGTCTAGAAAAGGTTTTAAGGTTCACGTTACTTGCAATATCACTTGTAGATCAATTCTTAAACACTACGGCATTATCCAATCTTGTTCTGTTCCCTCTTTTCTCAAAAGATTTGAAATCAGGATGCCATTCACAATATTCTACCACAGCTAGCCATCCATAATTGTCAAATAGTCTAGGCGACTCTAGGTGATGGACCCTCTTGTATCCTAGGTGACAGCCTAGGCGATTAGGCAACCGCCAAGGCGACAAAATTTGTACAAGATTTACAAAATTATTTACACCTTCAATGATTAAAATTCGCAATATTTTCAATAAACTATCTATATTACATGACCAAAGATCCATTGATAACAATTAACGCATGAATTCTACTTAAAATGTAGCGTATTAGTACAATATTATTTGATTTAAGCTTTAAGAATACAAGTACACAACACTCTTTTAGCTCAAATGCCTTTTCTCTAGTCCATTCTGGTTTGACCCCAGCCACGGATCTAGAGCCAACCAAATTTGGCTTGACTCAACTAATTTATTAGGGCTGAGCTGTGTGAGGACCCATGCAAGCATTTGTTTAGTCACACATCGGCTATGCACTGGATAGATCTTGGATACTTTTATAAAGCCAAAGAACCCAAATAATATCTTTCAGCTAGCATTTTTGGGTGAGGTCCTGGATTGTTACAAAATGGTATCAGAGTAAATCCAGCTCATGGCTCATGTAGACTAGGGGACACTACGGCACGGATCTATTAGGGCTGACCACTGGCCGATTGTGGTGCTTGTGATTAAATTTGAATAGATTTAGACTGTTAGCCTAGCGAGAACACCAGAGCTTAAACGAGAGGAGTATGTGAGGATCCGTGCATGCGTGTGTTTAGTCTCACATCAGTTATGCACTAGGTAGAACTTGGGTACTTATACAGGGTCAAGAAATCCAAATAATACCTTTCTACTAGCTTTTTCGGATGAGGTCCTGGGTTATTACAAGCTAGGGCGAGTGCCCAGCAAATTTGGGCGAATTAGGTGAGAGCCCAATGCCTAGGCAGGCGCCCATTTAGCTGGTAAGTGCCAGGGCATAAGCCCATTCAAGCAAGCCTCACCTATGAGCTGGTGGGCATCCTGGGCACCCTATGCGACCGCCGTGACAATTGTGGGTCCATCAAACAGCGAGTCTTGACTTCCAGTTGTCACCTTCTTTCAATTCTCTGTTGTTATTCTTTATTGCAGATATGATTAACTCATATAGTTAATCTCTCAAGTCTGTCCTCCATTAAAAAAAAATCTAATCCTATTACTGAATTTTGCAAATTATTTCACTATTCCCTGCAATTCTGTTTTGGCAAGAAGCTGAATCATTTTGGATTGCCATAAAACTTTTAGTTTGGGTTTCTAGCATCTGCAAGATTCCTCTAACAACTATTGCAGGCCTTTTCTCTCTGGTCCTGCATCATTGTGCAAGTATCTTCTTAGTCACGGTAATTTCTCCAATGAACAGCTCTCACATACTTTTTTTGTCCAATGCCAAGAATATACAAATCCAATTAGTTTCAGGCAGAATGGAAAACAACACTGACACATGAAGGATGTCTAGAAAATGCTTGCTTTTTCACACTTGCAATTTGTTTCATTATGAGTTTTCTATTCCACGATGGTTAACTCTATCCTAAGGCATGGACTTTGTACATTCAATTTGAAAATCATGGTCCTGACTCCAACTGTTGGAGGAGCCATCTTAGGGAGCTTACACTCCTGAGCTCTACAGGGATCACACTGTTCTTCAGTTATCTTCCTTTTCTCGGCTCGTTTAGCTTTTCTTTTTTATTGTACTCTGAGGCATCCTTAATTGCTTCCATTAACTATTTTTCTCCCCTTAAATTTATTAGAAAGAGTGAAAGAAACCGATAAAAGACATCATATGTGCAAAAAAGAAAAGGCACTACGGCATATGTGTGTCTTTCTAAAGCCTTGAATTCCTTAGTGAAACATAGAATTCTTCATGAACTTACTCGACTGATTATGAAATAACAACTTAACAATTTAGAAGACAAAATAAATTAAAACATCTATTTCATAAAACTTGTGTAAAAGCTAAACATTATAACCAAGAACATATCAAAAGCAAACATTCATGGCATCATTCCTCGTACAAAGCATGATTCATTTGAGTAACTCAACTTATATTCCTATGCTATTTTGGATATATTTCATAGGTATGTTTGGTTAAAAGAAATGTATATTGTTTATTCTTCTAAATCTTCATGGTCTACCTTCTTTAACTATAACATGAAATTTCAAGGCTGAAACACTCTTCCACAATAAGAATTTGGCACATCCTGGGAGTAATGCATGTTTTCAAGAGCCTTGGTGCACTAAGATATGCTACTATGCAATACAATTCTCCATCTTGTTAATACGCTCAATGATTCTAGAGTCTAGAACATCCAATAGTCCACCCAACTGATCAACAGAACCTCAATATGCAATCTGACAAGATGTCCTAGTTGTCCCATACATGGTCAACCCCTTTCAGCATTCGGGTTACAAGCAAATCCAATGAAACATTCATCACTCATGTACATTCCAGATGAATTCCAATTGCTAAATATATCATCTAACAATAGGGCTAAGAAAATTAACAAGCAGAAATATGCAACCAACCTTTAGGTTTGTCCACCAGCACGACCGTCCCAGATGGCCCATCCCACCTCGGAGGAAGCTCCGTCTTCCTACTCACCAGATACGGCTCTCCTCCATCTTCCACCACCTCTTTTGCAGCAGGTTTCTGCCCGCTGGCATTGGGGACTTTTTTCAAACATTTGAAGAACTCTTCCACTTTCCTCTCTGTCACATCACGGGCAGTCGGCTCAGCACCCGAAGAGACAGCAGCAGGCTTATCCTTCACCTCCTCGTCAAAGAACACCAAACCCCTCGTGTCCCTCTCCTCAACCTCGTCCTTCTTCTTCTTCGACTTCCTCCCCTTCTTCCTCTCCCCCTCCGCCGCCGCCGCCGCCTGCACCGGCTCCGTTCCTGGGTCGATGAACGCCTTGTCGAGGGAATGTTCGGGGAAGTACTTCTTCTCCAGCCGGTATACCATCCGGTAGTGCTTGTCCTTCTCCCAGGGGTAGGCAAAGGCGTCATAGAAGTAGAGCTCCTCCTCCCGCGCGTGGAGCCTCGGGAAGTCGACGACCTCTGGCTTCAGCTCGACAAAGTCGTCAGCTTGAGACCGGCGGCCGCCATCATCGTCGGTGTCGGACCCGCCGAACATCCGCTGCCGCCGCTTCCGGTAGTACCGCCGCTTGGAGCGGTCCATGGGCTTCTCATCATCGTCGTCGTCGTCGGCGGCGGCGGCGGCGGCGGCGGTCGGTTGGTCGTCGCCGGCGGCGGGCTGGGGGTGGTGGCGGGGAGGGGGCCGAGCGGGGCGATGGCGGATGAGCTCGTAATAGAGGGGGTAAGGGGTGGCGGTGGTGGAGAGGGGCCGGAGGGAGACAGGAGGAAAGCGGCGGGATTTGAGGAAGAGCAAAGGCGTGAGCTTTGGGGAGAGGAAGGAGGAGAGGATTCGTGAGGTCACAAGCATTTTACTACTCTTCGAAACAAAACCAAACTGGTCGGCGGCCGGAGAAACTGACGTTTGCCACTGTCTTGCGAGTCTTCGGGTGCTCGGTCTTCTTTCTACTCGGGTTTTATCCAGGGTACCTTGCTTTTGGATTGGCAACCGGCAAGTTCCCTCTTGACACGCTTTTTCTCTAAGAGTCGGATTTTTTTTTTTTTTTTTGAAGTAAAACTGACGATTGAAACAAACACTTGGTACGGATATATTATAAAAAAAATCAACAAATAGAACATCTGCTTTAGGTACAATACGGCTCCACCTAATTCACCTTCCGACACTCCGTTAGCCTCTCTATAAACATATATAGCCTAGAATGCCAAGCTGTTACTAGCCATAGTCCGAATGTCTCAAAGCAAAGGAATGACACCCATCCATACCGTCAATAAATCCTTGAATCTAGTCGATCATTGTAGCCAAATCATCCTCAAGCATAACTACTTTAGCCCACAGCATGCGCAGGGCATGGCCCAAATTGGCCCATGCCTCCTTTAGCTCTGCCCTTGGGATCGGCCTATGCTGCCGGGTTGAGAGCCGTCCTTTGGTGGGTAAATACGAGCGCAAAATCAATCAACTTTTTTTTCTTTTGAATGAATAAGTTTTTTTTATAAATAGTATTTATCTATAAATTAAGAAAAAAATTTCTTCCTCTGGAAGATGGATAAGTTATTTTTTCATTAACCAACAAATTATTTTTTGATTTTATTCCTAAAATAGCTCTAATTCTATAACAATAATATAATAATAATAATAATAATATAATACCTTAGAGATTTTTTTATTAAATAATTTTAATTTATTCATAGTTTGATCTGCTGAATCCGAAAGATCCATATATGAAACTACACCTCTGACACTCTGGTAACTAAGCCGGAGGCTCAATCATGTGATAAGGCTTCTGAACTAATTGTTGTTTGTGTGTATTTTGAATTTATAAAATAAATTGAATAATAAATATATGAATAAATAAATCTGACCTTAAATGAAGATTCAACTATGTTAGATCAAGGTTAGTGTTTGACACTATGTCCTTAAGACAGATTTCGCCCTCCACACTGGTGCTTTGGATCTCGTGAGCGTCTGTCTTCCAGGATACAATGATCTTCACAAACAAAAGGAGCACACCAATTTGTTTGTACAGCGAACCAAAAACTGAGTTTTTGTACTCTCTTTGAATGAACTCACTTATGCTCTCTAAGAACTCTAGAATGAGAGAACTAGATGAACTGGAAAAATTCGGTGTTTAGAATGGTTGGAGGAAGGCTCTATTTATAGAGTTCATGGTGACTTTTCAGAATAGACACCAAGTGAAGAGACATGTCTTTTCTATTCAAATGAATAGACACATCCCTATGAATAGTTATGTCTTTCATGCTAATAGTCATGTCTTTTAAATAAAAAGATGCATCATACAAAGATGCAATGAAAAGATGCAACTCTTTTGAAGAGACATACCTCTTCTAAGAAGCACCCTTTCAAGTGGGTCATTTTGCAGCCTATTTTCTCATTCACCTATTATAGTCTAACAATCCCCCACATGAATAGAAAATTGGCTGAATGCATGTAAATGTTAATGCAGACACTTAAGAGAGTACATTGCGAAAAGATTCTGCATCGAGATAGGTAGCTTTTGGCCTTGAACCTTCTCTAGTGAAAGGCTATCGGATTTACTGGCTAAATAGTGAACAAGATGTCTTGAACTATTCAGCTGATTAAGTAAATCGAATCAAATAGACTTCACACAGTCTCTTTTCTAACACAGTTAGCTCTCATAATTGTGTTCATTTTGGCCCTGAACAACTCCTGGTATTCATGAGTGCTCTAGAGAATTCAGCCTTATAAAAATTCTCATAGAAGCGGCCCCTTCACACTCATATAGGTGACTCTTATTAGGAATGTCCTGCTATATCCCACTTAGATTTTCAAGATATAAGAGTTCATTAAAAGCGAAGCTTACCCTTAATTATAAACGCTGCAGGCAGCACTAGTTAATCTTAGAAATAGGTTGGAGATTTTGTCTCCCTAGTGCTTATGTTAAGCCACACATAATTCGATTGTCCCTTTGAACATAGATCTTGGGATCTCCAGTCAACTAGGTTGGGTTGCCATTATGATGACTCTTTAATTATAGGCTTTAATCCCATTCCCCTCGATGTGCAATTTACTTGCTCTCTAGTTAAACCTTTAGTAAGCGGATCCGCAAGATTCTCTTTAGACTTTATATAGTCTATCGATATAATTCTATTTGAGACAATTGCCTTATGGTATTATGTCTTCGACGGATATGTCGAGATTTACCATTATACATATTACTCTGTGCCCTTCCTATTGCTGATTGGCTATCACAATGTATACATATTGCTGGCACAGGTTTTGGCCATATTGGAATATCCTCTAGAAAATGTCGAAGCCACTCTGCTTCTTCTCCTGCTTTATCTAAAGCAATAAATTCAGATTCCATTGTGGATCTTGCAATACATGTTTGCTTAGAGGATTTCTAAGACACGGCACCACCACCAAGTGTAAATACATAACCACTTGTGGATTTTGTATCTTTGGTATCAGATATCCAGTTTGCATCACTGTATCCCTCAAGTACAGCTGGATATCTTGTATAGTGCAAACCAAAGTTTAGAGTGTATCTCAAATATCTAAGCACTCTAATAATTGCCTTCCAATGATCAACTCCAGGATTACTCGTATATCTACTCAATTTGCTAACTGAGTATGCTATATCAGGTCTAGTGCAATTCATGACATACATTAGACTACCAATTATACGAGAGTATTCCACTTGAGAAATGCACTCTCCAGTATTTTTGGCTAAATGAAGGTTTATGTCAACAGGTGTTATAGCTACATTGTTATTTTCTTTGTTGAACTTTTCAAGTATTTTCTCAATGTAGTGAGATTGAGATAATATAAGTCCATCAGATGTTTTAGAAATCTTAATTCCTAATATAACATCTGCAACACCTAAATCCTTCATGTCAAACTTACTTGATAGCATTCTCTTGGTAGTGTTAATGATTTCATTATTACTACCCAGAATGATCATATCATCCACATAGAGGCAAACAATGACATAGGCTTGGCTATCATTTTTGACATAAACACATTTATCACATTCATTGATTTTAAATTCATTTGTGATCATGTGTTTGTCAAATTTCTCATGCCCTTGCTTAGGTGCTTGTTTTAATCCATACAGGGATTTAACAAGTTTACACACTTTCTTTTCTTGTCCTGGAATAATGGTACCTTCAGGTTGTTCCATATAAATCTCCTCATTTAAATCACCATTTAGGAAAGCTGTTTTAACATCCATTTGATGTATTTCAAGGTTATACAATGCTGCAATAGCAATTAGCATACGAATAGATGTTATTCTCGTAACAGGCGAGTAGGTATCGAAATAATCAATACCTTCCTTTTGCTTGTAACCCTTTGCCACAAGTCTAGCCTTGTATTTATCAATTGATCCATCAGCTTTCATTTTTCTCTTGAAAATCCATTTACTACCCAAAGGTTTACTTCCAGGTAGAAGATCTACCAATTCCCAGGTGTGATTTTGCATAATGGATTCAATTTCACTATTAACAGCTTCTTTCCAAAAAGGTGCTTCAGGAGTGGACATTGCTTCTTTGAAGCTTTGAGGCTCATTTTCTAATAAATATGTTAGAAAATCGGGACCAAATGACTTTGCAGTCTTTGCCCTCTTACTGCGTCTAATTTCATTACCTCTTTCTTTTTCAATGGACTCATGATCCATATCACTAGTTGCAACATCATAAGTTCTTTTATGAGAACTTGTATCACTTGTATTTTTGCATGGAAAAATATTCTCAAAAAATGATGCATTTCTAGATTCAATAATTGTATTGACATGTATTTCAGAAATATTAGATTTATGCACAAGAAATCTATAAGCACTACTATTATTTGCATATCCAATAAATATGCAATCAATGGTTTTAGGTCCTATTTTGCTCTTTTTGGGAGTAGGAACCAATACCTTAGCCAAACACCCCCACACTTTTAAATATTTGTAGGAAGGTCTTCTACCTTTCATGCTTCATAAGGGATTTTGTTTGTTTTCTTATGGGGTAACTTATTGAGTATGTAATTTGCAGAAAGCAAAGCTTCCCCCCACAAATTCTGAGGTAATGCTGAACTTATCAACATAGCATTCATCATCTCTTTTAGAGTTCTATTCTTTCTTTCCGCAACACCGTTTTGCTGAGGTGAATAAGGCGCAGTAGTTTGGTGAATAATGCCATGTTCTTGACAGAACTTATTAAGCGGTGCATCATATTCACCACCTCTATCACTTCTAATTGCCTTAATTCTTTTGCTAAGTTGATTTTCAACTTCATCTTTATATTGGACAAACATATCTAATGCCTCATCTTTGCTTCTAAGTAAATACACATAGCAGTACCTTGTGCAATCATCAATAAAAGTAATAAAATACTTTTTTCCTTCTCTAGTTTGAACATTTTTCAAATCACATATGTCAGTATGTATCAATTCTAAAGGTTCAGTACTTCTTTCAATTAAATGAAAAGAGGATCTTGTTAGTTTTGATTCTATACAAGTCTCACATTTATTACTAGTATCAATATCAAATTTAGGCAATAAATCTAAACTTACCAATCTACGCATATTATCAAAGTTAACATGTCCTAATCTACCATGCCACACATTTGAGGACTCAATAATATAAGCAGAAGATAAATTCTTATTATTAATAGATGGTACAATAGTCATTACATTCATCTTAAAGAGCCCTTCGCTCACGTACCCTTTGCCTAAATCAATTTCACCTTTAGTGAGTACAAATTTGTCAGACTCAAAAACCAACTTAAAGCCATTTTTGCTCAACAATGACCTAGACACGAGGTTCTTTCTAATATCAGGCACGTGCAGCACTTCGTTTAGAGTAAGTTCTTTTTCCGAAGTCATTTTCAATATAACCTTGCCCTTGCCTTCAACTTTTGAAGTGGCAGAATTACCCATGAATAGTTTTTCACCACTAACTGTTTCATAGGAGGTGAACATGTTCTTATCAGAACATATGTGTCGAGTAGCCCCAGCGTCTACCCACCATGTCTTGGTATTGGAAACCAAATTTGCTTCAGATATAACAGCAGAAAAACTCAATTCTGCAACATTCGAAGCTAGCTTATCCACCTCGGTTATATTAGCTTGTGGAGACTTTTTCTTAAAATTCTCGTGCGCCTTTCGGTGGCGACAATCCTTAGCACGATGGCCAGGTTTGTTGCACACATAGCAATTTCCCTTGAACCTTTTTCTATTGCCACTCTTGGTATCTTGTTGATCATTATTCTTTCTTTTTCTTTTGTTGGTCTTGTGTCCCTCTTCCACCACATGAGCCTTGGACTCCATGAAATGGTTTCCAACCTTTTTCTCAGAATTTCGATTGTCTTCTTCAATTCTCAATCTAACAATCAAATCTTCAAGTTTCATCTCCTTGCGCTTATGCTTGAGATAATTTTTGAAATCCTTCCAAAGTGGTGGTAATTTTTCAATAATTGCAGCCACTTGAAAAGACTCACTTAGTATCATCCCTTCAGCATGAATGTCATGGATGATCACTTGGAGATCTTGAACTTGACTTATGACATCCTTGGAGTCGACCATTTTGTAGTCTAAGAATTTGCCCACAACGAACTTCTTTGTTCCAGCATCTTCCGTTTTGTACTTCTTGTCCAATGATTCCCATAGTTCCTTTGCCGACTTGAGAGGACTATACACATTATATAATGTGTTGTCCAATCCATTGAGAATGTAGTTTTTGCATAGAAAGTCAGAATGCTTCCAAGCTTCAACAGCAGCCATAGTTTGAGCATTCTCTTCACCCTCGGCAAGAATAGGAGCTTCTTCACGAAGAACCTTCACAAGATTCAACGTAGTGAGATAGAACAACATTTTTTGTTGCCATCTCTTGAAATAGTTCCCATTGAACTTTTCGAGCTTCTCTCCATGGCTCACATGTGAGGCAATGGGAATGGCGGTAGGCACCACATTGCTTGAACTTAAAGCCATCTCTAATTACTAAATAAATGAATAATCTCAAATTAGAATGAGTAATATCAAAATTTAGTTTGTCAAGTTAATGCAAACCAACAATGAACAAATTTTGCAAATAGAATTATAAAGTGTATATATAAAACTATTTGCAAATAATTAAATAAATACAAAATCACAATATACACAATATAAAAAGTGTAAATCTGTCTTAAGATTGTTGTTTGTGTGTATTGTGAATTTATAAAATAAATTGAATAATAAATATATGAATAAATAAATCTGACCTCAAATGAAGATTCAACTATGTTAGATCAAGGCTAGTGTTTGACAATATGTCCTTAAGACAGATTTCGCCCTCCACACAGGTGCTTTGGATCTCGTGAGCGTCTGTCTCCCAGGATACAATGATCTTCACAAACAAAAGGAGCACACCAATTTGTTTGTACGGCGAACCAAAAATTGAGTTTTTGTACTCTCTTTGAATGAACTCACTTATGCTCTCTAAGAACTCTAGAATGAGAGAACTAGATGAATTGGAAAAATTCGGTGTTTAGAATGGTTGGAGGAAGGCTCTATTTATAGAGTTCATGGTGACTTTTCAGAATAGATACCAAGTGAAGAGACATGTCTTTTCTATTCAAATGAATAGACACATCCCTATGAATAGTTATGTCTTTCATGCTAATAGTCATGTCTTTTAAATGAAAAGATGCATCATACAAAGATGCAATGAAAAGATGCAACTCTTTTGAAGAGACATACCTCTTCTAAGAAGCACCCTTTCAAGTGGGTCATTTTGCAGCCTATTTTCTCATTCACCTATTATAGTCGAATACTAATTATATGTAATATGGTCAAAAAAGAGGCTGAAAAGCTAAAGCAAGATACAGAGAAACCTTTAAAACCAACCTCAATACCAATAAATGATGATAATAGTCCTCCATCTAAGTTGGGGAAGACTATGAAACCTCCATCTAAGATATATTTTCTTTTAATTTGTTTTTTGTAATTTTAATCTTGCCCTTTCATATTAACCAACATCTTAAGGCTTTTTAGGGTCCTTAGTATTGAAATCGCCTATCTCTTCTAAAAATCCATCATACAATCAAGCACAAAGCTAAAGACAAGGCTGAGGACTCTACCCTCCAAGTTCCTTCACCAGTTAAAGATATTTTAGAAGGATCCATTTTTATCTGGTTCTGCAATAGTGTAAATTGTAGATTAATCAGCATCACATAGCAATAATGTTGGTCATATACTTTAATAGGTTAATGCTGACAACCACTTAGCCTGGCACATAGGTAATGTTTATTCTACATGATCTTGTCTTAAATAAAGATAGTCTATCATATTTGTTCTATTTTTCAAACTATTTCTGCAACTCTGAGCTTGATTACCCTACTCACCAAGTTAGTTGTCCTTAACTTTTAATGCTCCTGCTTCAACTTTTATTAATAGTGAAGAGACATCTATGTTTGAAGAAATTAAGTATCTCAAAAGTTCTACTTCTTTCGCACAAAATCCAAATACTACTTGATATGATGATACTCCTCAAGAAGCTTTGGAAGAAGTAAAATAGTGCAAGAAGATTTTGCTTGGAGCAAAAGTGTCTTCTTTAGATCAAGTGGAAACTTCCGCCCTATTGAGTTCTCCATTTATCAAGAATTAATTAGCAACTAAGGGTTTGTTTCAATATCCTTGTAGTTATATTCTATAGGAATCAGGCCTGATAGCACATCTAGTGCATAGTTTTCTAAGAGCTCGTGGGCTTATTGGTTTGTAAAAAAACACATGGCGGTCCTTTTTTTTCGTAAAAAAACACATGGCGATCCTTTTTTTTCCTCTCATAGAGATTCGACATTAAGAGTGTTGGTTTAATATGAGCGATATCTAAATAAGTTGTCCAATCCATAAATCCAACAAAAAATTCAGCCTAAACTCTAAACTTAGAGAATGCATCATAGTTCTTCAATTTTTTTCGTGTTCTCTAACTATTTCCAAGCTAAGAAGGTAACAAAGCATTTACCAAATTTGGAATAGGGTTGATATGATGATTTTGACAAGTTAATAGAAAATGAGACGACTAGAGATGCTTTGAATCAAGAACTATTTCAAGCTACAAGTCGATTATTCAATATCTCCCTTGCTATATATATATATATATATATTTTAAGAAAAAAGCTCGATGAACTCGCGAGATTTAATCCAACGGTTTAGAAAGTGCTGGGACGTGGTGTTCACTTTGAAACCGCCGGATTTAATCCAACGGTTCAAAATCAGCGCCCGAGATTAGAAGGGGTAGGGTCATCAAGATAAGGGGGAAAAAAAAATAAATTCAAATTTCCCCCTTCTTGTCGTCCTCCCACCTCTTTCTCTAATTCCATTTCCATTCCCGCTTCGATCTCCAACGGCGAATGGCCGTCACGACCGACTCCGCTAGGGACGACGACGAGTGGGAGATCTGCAACGACAATGGCTTCGTCTACAAGCGCCGCCGCCGGCGGCGGACGGCGGCGGAGGCGGAGGAGGAGCGGCCGCCGCCGTCAGGCGAGACCGAGGCCGAGTTGAGGCGCCACCGGAGGGATCGGCGACGGCGGTGCCTCCTCGGCCTCCGGGAAAAGTACCGGAGAGAGCTGGAACAGTGGGAGACCTTGTCCTTCACCTTGCTGGACTTGACCTCCCCCATCCCCACCGCCCCCGCCGCTCCTCCTCCTCCTTCTCCGCCGCCACCTCCGCCGGAGCCTCCGGGCGGTGCTTTAGCGCCGTCGATTGATGATCTTCTCTCTCAGGTACCTGCAGTGATTGTTAACGAGAAAGCAATATCTCCACTTTTAGGGTTAGGGTTAGGGTTAGGGTTTTAGCGTAATTCTGTTTTAGTGGATGATTTGGGGCTTTCAGGTGGAGTCTCAGGAAGCGATTCTGCGGAAGGTATCGGAAATTTGCGACTCTGTGGAGTTGGTCTGCAAGGGACAGGAGGAGAGATTGGCGGAGTCTCTCATCAGCCTGCCAATTTGGGGAAGCCCTCGGTCTCTCATCGCTTCTTTATCAGACTAGTTTAACTGTAAAGGTTTTAACTCCAAGGGGCATGTCATGTTCCTTTGCCATTATATGTCTGTTGTTTTTACTCAACCGACTTGTGTATGTATATGTATGACTTGCCTGCTTTGTTTTGCAAGGAAATGAAAGCTATGGTGTTTGTTGCTCTTTAATGCTGACCCACCCTTGGTTTTTCATCGAAATAAAGTATGTTTTCAATTTGCTGCTTCTCATTTTCTGCCTTAGGTTTGGTTGGGAAATTGCGGATCACGGCCTTCCAATGAAATGAATTTCAGATGTCTGAATATGAAGAACAGGTGGGATAAGTGAACTTTTATTACTATAGTAATCTCAAATTTAGAATGATTAAAGTTTGCTTTTTGTGTTTTTTAGATGTCTTTGCTTTTCTGCAACTCTGAATTATAGAGGAATAAGTCACAGATACTGTTGATCTTTATCATTCAGTGCAAGTTTCCTTGGGAGGTTAACCGATCTAGAGTCTTCTCAAATTGCCTTCCTATACCTTGATTTTTATGCAGAACTATAACCTTCAAAGGCTGCTGATTTGATGATAACAAAAGATGTAAGCTTGGAACTGTTGCATGCTCCCACTGATTGTATGCTCAAGAACATGTAAACATTAAAGGATACAATAGAACATTGAGAGAGGCAACTTGGTCAATGCTGGAAGTAGAACATCATTGGAACATTTAAAACATATACTGGGTTGCTGTGGGGATTGTTCAGAAGGACATTGGAGGTTAACCGATCTAGAGTCTTCTCAAATTGCCTTCCTATACCTTGATTTTTATGCAGAACTATAACCTTCAAAGGCTGCTGATTTGATGATAACAAAAGATGTAAGCTTGGAACTGTTGCATGCTCCCACTGATTGTATGCTCAAGAACATGTAAACATTAAAGGATACAATAGAACATTGAGAGAGGCAACTTGGTCAATGCTGGAAGTAGAACATCATTGGAACATTTAAAACATATACTGGGTTGCTGTGGGGATTGTTCAGAAGGACATTGGAGGTTAACCGATCTAGAGTCTTCTCAAATTGCCTTCCTATACCTTGATTTTTATGCAGAACTATAACCTTCAAAGGCTGCTGATTTGATGATAACAAAAGATGTAAGCTTGGAACTGTTGCATGCTCCCACTGATTGTATGCTCAAGAACATGTAAACATTAAAGGATACAATAGAACATTGAGAGAGGCAACTTGGTCAATGCTGGAAGTAGAACATCATTGGAACATTTAAAACATATACTGGGTTGCTGTGGGGATTGTTCAGAAGGACATTTTCAATCGGTCTAGACTATGGTTGGCTTGATTTGACTATTTCTTTGCACATGAGATGGATGAAAGACCCTGATGATTCAACCTTGGTGTATAATGAAGCTATGTTTGTAGATATTGTTGCTAACTGGGTACTAGGGTTATAGCTACACAAGGATAGTTAAGCTAAATAATGAAAGATTTGTTGGTTTTGTATAACCACATACATGTAGACATATATGTGAGCACACATACATGCATGCGTACATACATACATCCATACATCCATACATATATGTGCATTCATTATTATTTTCATTAAAATGATGGTTCCATCTCCATGGTCTATATTGCTTAGGTGTGAAATCTTCACAAATGTTCAGATGCAATTCAAATGCATTGGTTATGCATACTCTTGTGCTAAACTTGCAACTAGGGGTGCAAATGGGTCGGGTCCTGAGTGACCCCAACCCGATTCGGTTTTTTATTTGGATCCTAATTTTGGACCCAGACCCGACCTAGTTGAAGATCGGGTCGGGTCGGGTCCACGCCTTCAATTTTTGACCCAACAGGTTATTTGGATTGGGTCGGGTTCATGTATAACCCAGACCCGACCCAAAATATTCGGGTACGGGTTGGGTCCACGCCTTCAATTTTTGACCCAATAGGTTATTTGGATTGGGTCGGGTTCATGTATAACCCAGACCCGACCCAAAATATTCGGGTACGGATCGGGTCCGGGTCCGGATCACGTCTCCAAATACCCTGACAAGAAAACAAATCAACCTGAAAAGATCACATTTTTCACAACCTTTCTAGAATTTAAGAAATAATCTGGTGAAAGTTCATCTCACAAAAGAGGCAAAAGGAAACAGTGACTTCTGCTTAACTAGCAAATTCCAGATGCAAGGATTAGTTCCAAAAGAAATATGCAGTAAGCAGGAAACTTGGGATAACTTTTGAAAGGCATAAAAAAAAACCCCTATAAATCAGAAATCTAGAACAAAAGAAAAGAGACTTATAGTCATAAGAAAATAAATAGATGGCCGCAATCCAAGTATGAAAACAAGATCAATAATGTAAACTACCAGCCGGAAATTATACAAATAAAACAAAAGCATTGTCCTTGTTATTCATAAAGAATCAAACCTGAGATTCATCACCCAGGTTATACCAAAATCCCAAGATTTGCTCTGAACAACTATTTATGAGCCTTTTTGCTTTCATTTGCTAGCGATCATCGAGCAAGAATCCAACCAACAACAACATCTCAGCCAAAAGGTAAAGAAGGGACAGTCGGACAGAGTCTTCTCCTGATCTAAGGTTCCTTTGCTGTAGCCCTTCGAAATGGAGAATGAATGAGAGGAGGAAGAATCGAAGAAGGGACCTGGGGCAAGTTGTAGACCTAGGGTTTAGGTGGAGGCACATACCTTGGGAGAAGGGACGAAGCACGCCGAAGTCGCCGGACGTCGAAGAGACTCGCGGTCACGCAGAAGGGGGAGATCGATCCGGGAAGAAGGGACAGCCGGACATGGTATTCTACTCTTCTCCAGATCTACGGTTCCTCTGCCACGACCCTTTGAAAGAATCATGACAGCTGGACAAGGGACTCAGAAGCGAAGAAGGGACTTATGTCGTATGGGCTATGGCTAGCTGGCTGAAAGCCTATGGGCTTGAGGACTCACGGGACTCGGAGCTCTTTTTCCTTGTGGGTTGCGGCCTGTGGGCCTGCGGGTCTAAAGGGGTAATCCGGGTTCGGGTCGGGTTGGATAAGGTCTTTTGGTAAACGATCCAAAATTGACCCAAAAAAATGGGTCGGGTTGGGATTGGGTTGACCTAGACTCGACTTGAAAAATAGAACGGGTCCAAATTTAGGACTTGACCCAGCCTCGCGGGTCCTAACATTCGGGTCTGGTCGGGTCTACGCGGGTCATGGGTCAACCCGACCCATTTGCAGCCTTACTTGCAACTGATGATATATTGCCTTGTGGTCTTGGCAAATTAGAGCCAATTCTCATTACCTTATTAAGAGACATGTCTTGCATTTTTTTGAAGAAAGGTTCATGAATTTTCCTATTATAATTTTCTATATTTTATTAACTAACCTTATGGTGAGTCCTCTCCACGGAAAAAATGTAATACCATGCTATCTAATCCTTCAGAGGTTTGTGGTGCCAAACAGACGAGCTGTTCGTGAGCATCTTGTGTTTGGCTTGAAATTCAACATGAACTCGACTCATTCGACTAGGAAATGAGTTGACTAGAGCTAAGCTCGCTCAAGCTAAGCTTGATTAAGCTTGACAAATAAAGAAAGAGTCGGGCTTTTTCTTTATATTATGTTAGAGATTAATATAATATACATGCAAAAGAAAAATTTATTTCTAACATTGAGATATAATGATACATATTAGCTCAAACTAATATATGAAAGCCTCAAGGAACCTCAAGCTGTCACTTGTATTTCTTAATGAGTTGCTTGAGAGCAGCTTGATTTTGGCTCAAAATTAAATGAATTTGCTTGAGCTTGGCTCCAATATGAAAGGAGACGAGCTATAGCTAGGCCTGGCTCACTTGAGCTTGGCATGTTTACACCCCTATAAAAGCGTCAAGCATCTTTCTTGAATGACCAGGATAAGATTCAGTTGATGATATAATTAAAATCAACAGTCCTTTGCACATCCATGTAGAGTTAGCTTCATGAATCCTTTAAGCAGATGGCTATCAATAGGTATGCCTTTGTTAATAAAAGCTTCTTTTAATCCTCATTTGATAGGTTCCATCTAAATCATCCCAGTTCTTTCCCTCCTTTTCCTATCATTCTGCACAAACCTGGGCTGCTTTTCTTGCTTAGGCCTCCTTTGATCATGTTTGCACAAGCCATATAGCTTTAATAGTCAATTATCTGCCGGCTCATCTTTTATTGGTGAAAATCTTAATCTTCTGTTGGTATGCTCATTTCCTTTGTTACGCCACAACAGTTTCATTTGAAAAAGTTTTGTGAATTGTTATTGTATCCTTCAATAATATTTGTATGAGATGAATTTAACATAGGAAGAAAATGAGCCAACGTGAATCATTGATCCTTAGACTAGAAGGTCATTTCTTTTCCTTTGAATGACATATTTTCATCTTTTATAACCATTAACAATCCTTATCCCTTGTATATCAAGTTAGCTTTGCGTATCCTTTCAGCAAACTTTGTCATCGATATCTTTGAGCTCTCTCAGTGCGCTTCTCAAAGCCTTGTCTGGTAGCTACCATTTAGGTTCTCTCCTCATATCCTTCCACACAAGCCTGAGTAGCTTTTTATTTAGGCCTCTTACTATAGTTATTGCACATATCCTGTGATTTTTATTAGTAAATTCTCCATCAGTGTATGCTTTATTAGTGAAAGTTTTGTGCTTCCTATAATATACTCATCTTTGAAACTGCAAGTTTTAACTGTCTTGGTTTAGTTTCCACTCAAGCGAATGTGGATTAATCCTGATTTGGGGTTTCAGTTGATATCAGTCAACTCTTTTCTTTGACTCAAATTTACTATCACTAATATAGGTTTTGGTCAAAAAATGAAACTTATCTATAAACTATTTAATATAAGGGATACATATAAATTCTCAGGGAAATATCACAAGATATATTGTGATAGTGATTGCAACATCTTGCCAAATGTCAATGCGGGGAATGAGTTAGGATGACATGCTGCTTCCTGCCCTCCTTTCATCTTTTTCTTGTGCAGAATGAGCAACCAGGGGCCATTGCATCCCATATGTGTGCACATGAAGGGAATTTGACAAGATATTGTGATTGCAATGTCTTGCAACCTAAACTGGTTCCTATTCTTGCCCCAAGAAAAGGGTTCCTGTTCACAAGGAGTGTTAAATTTGCTTGTCAACTATGTGAAATATCTAGAATCTTGGTTCCTGCCAAATTTATAATATTTGAGGACAAACGATTTGAGGAAAGTTTTTTTTTTGTTTCACTTTTAATAAAAGATTTATATTAATGTTCTAAATTTTCAATCTTTATACAATAAAGTTATTGTTACAATGTTTAGTAATTCCCAAATTCACAATGGAAATTTCTACAATGAATTAGAAATTTTACTGTTTTTTCTTTCTTTCTTTCAAGAGAAATGTAAACAGAAGATGCCTTAGCATGAAATAACATTTTTAGCATGTGAGTTGGATCTTGACATGATGACTTAATTTTTATAAAGAGCATAAGATTTTATATAAATATGATCTATATTTCATTGAAAACGTGAGGAATTTCACTAATTGGAAGCTTAGTATTAGTACATTGGAGTCGCATTATTACAAATGTGGAAACTTCTACATCTCATATGCTTAATTTTTTTTAATAGTAAATTATGTATAAAAAAGATAATTCTGTATTTAGGTAATTAGAGTATTCTCTATCATGAGCCCCAATCAGCAATTTCATTATCATTCTACTGATTATGATCTGTACTCGTTCATTTAATCTTTTCATACTTGATATTTTAGTAAGTAACAAGACAACTCACTATTATATGTGGCGATTAATATGAAAAAAAAACTATATCGTATATTGGGGATCTATTTCACTCTTGTTTTAACTTTTCTTTTTGCTTTTTTCTTATGATTGCATGTTTTGGTGGACAGATACTTGTAGTTTGCGTCTTCTCACTCCCTATGGAGCTGGTTATTACATGTGTTAATGTCATGCAAACTTTCATGCCCATGTTGCTGACTTCTAGCTGCATGAGTCTGCATGCATTTAGGTGATGTAAACAACCAAAGCTACATGAATTAACTTTACAATGATTGAATGAGGTTTTTTAAACTAAAGGTTGCATCATTCATTCATTTGTCAGCTTTCATTAGATATCCAAGTTAACTGGCGTATGATATAACGTTAAGTGTGTAACATTCGTAATTCTGTTACTGCCAAATGCGAAATAATATGAAGCATGTTGTGCTGAATCTAGAAATCACATTTATGATGCTCATCTCTCGCATTGTGGTTGTTTGGAGAGTTAGCAGGTAAGTATCTGATTTTAGGCCATCTTTAGGAGTTCGCAGTGTTTGCTTTCATTGGGATGACATGAAGACATCTCAGCTATATTTGTTTATATTAGTCGTAGAAAATTGCCATTTCAAATGATTGACAGATAAAGCTATTGCTACAGTTCAAATTAAACAAATGTATTTTGAATGATACATGTAAATTCATATTTCAATTGTCTAAGATTATGGCCCTTGACATGATGTATGCAAGATGTTCAACAAATAAACCTAGGAACAGTTAATTGCTTTTTGCATATTCAACCTCTGACCCTTTTAGTTGTTTTTGTAGGCCAGTGTTGAATAATAGATCTTCAGGATTGCACGGTTGTGTTTTCAATTGTGGTTATCATATGTAAAGAACTAAAGGATTTCCATTCAGATATTCCTCTTTATTTGTAGTGGGAAAAAATAAGTCATATACCTTCTATATGTCAACCTTTTTGATGTTTTGTTTTTGTTTTTTTCTTTCAGAATCAAGTAATTATCCTGTCTAATGCTTTCTTTTAAGTCAATTGATGCAATAACTTTTGAGTTTGTCAAATAAACACTGCCCACATGCACACTTGACAAGAGTCTATAAAAGGTCTCTATTGCTAAACACTAAATCAAGATTTCTTCTCTCACGTTTGTGTACAAACGTGGTGCGACATATGTCTGGAGACCAGTTTCTTTTATAAATTCAGGTAGAGTAGGCAGAAGTTCAGCATTCTCACATTTATGTGGGAAGTTTGTTGATGAGTTAAGAACTGCAAGAATCAATAGTTTCTCTTTTTTGAATTTCATTTGTAAATACTGACTGCTACATTCAAAGGTGAAAGTGTTAAACATGTTGGATGTTCTGTTTGGTGTGTAGATATTGATTTTTTTAATATTAAAACATATCAAGGTTTTAAACACATTATGTTGTTACAATGTATCCCTACCAAAATTGTTATTGACTGTTATAATGGTTATAATAACCCTTGTTCGCCTCAAAAAGCAGTGTTTGAAATTTCTTTATATTAAAATAATTATTGTTGGAATGGTCATTGTAATGGAAAATAAGGGGCAATGAAAGGAAAAAAACAGCGTTATCTTTCTCTTTACTTTTCATTGGATAAAAAATATTATTTTGGGACCATCCAGTCATTTTTGGCCTGAGTCTTGATGAAAAAAAATTGAATTAAAAAATAATATTTTGTTTATAGAAAGTTGTAAGTGAAAATAATGACTGTTATTTCATAGTATAATGGGCTGTTTTAATGCTAAATAGTGAACTATAGGGCTATCATATTTTCCCCTTTGTTATATATAAAATATAATGGAGAGGTGCTGTCGCACCTAATGCTGTTTTGGTTCTCAGAAAAGGCGTCTGTGTGAGAACTGGAATTTTTCTGCATAATTGGCTGGATACCATCACCTTTTTCTGCATATTATTTGGTACCCAAGCTTTTGTTAGATGGAAAAGTAGTCTCCATACGTTTCATCTCTTATTTCTGCTGTTGCTATGACAATCTGGTGGTTAAATATAATTTAGCTCTATAATATCTGACCTCCAAGTTTATCTATATGTACACTGTTTGATGGAGAAATTATATTCTACACAGCGTGCACCACGTGGCCATACACACTGATATCCACAACCGCTCGTTCCTGTAGCGGTGTATCAGCATGAGAGCTTGATGAATGGAGCCTACCAGCTGGCGTGCAGCGCTACGTGGTGTCTGCAGTGTCGGGTATAATTTCTTGGTGAGGAACTAAATCTTGGAAATCCATTTAATCTTTGGACAAATACTTCTAGCTCATAGTGGCTGTTTTAATCAAAGCTCTTTCCTTTTTTTTCTCCTACTGGCCAAGGTTTCAGATCCAATATCTTGGTTATCTCGGTGGCTGGCTAGCCAAGATTGAAATGGATTGAGATCTTGGTTTGATTTGACCAGAATGGAAAAACAGAGCTAAAACGGTGGGGACTGAGATATTCTGAAAACTTATAATAAATTAAACTATTTTCACTTGAGACATTAATTTGCATATTTAGAATTCAAAAAATATTTTGAAACTGGAAAAGCTTGACTTGGAAAATTTTTGCCTGAAATTCCAAAACTGTATCAGCCAATATATTAATGGATATTTCTCAGCTTATGTCGGCCAAGATGTATAGAATCGAGATATAAATTGTATCACATCCATCCATGAATTTTAAAACTTGAAAAGCTTGACTAAAAAAATCTTGGCCCATATTCGCATACCCTGTCAGCCAATATATCAATGTATCGCAATATATTGGCTTATACTGGCCCAGATAAATAGGTTTGAGAGATATAGATTAAATCACATTCATCAGCGACAAATAGCAGCACAAGCTTGTACCTCAGCCAAGATGAAAACATTGGTTTTAGGTACTACTACTAAACACCTAAATACAATAATAAATATTGGATTCAACCAAAAGTAAGGGGATGGAAACGCTGCTAAAATGGCTAGTAATTAGTTTGCCTTTCTTTGAGAGCTCATAATGTTAATCTTTGATGCAGTAAGAAAATGCAGTGATGGTTTGATTGGTTCAATCTCACAGGCGAAATGGTAACGGGTTTGGTAGAGAAAACTCTAAAACCAGCAACACCAGGATCCTGAGGTCCCAAATATTTTAAAGGTATATTGTTATTCATTTTTTTTTAAAAAAAAACGAGTGCAAGTATTAAATATTTTGGGTGCCCATAGCAAGTCTCCCTGTATCCTTTACATTCGTCCACCCTTTGGCCTTCTCCGTCCTACCCAACCCCCCACCCCAACCCCACAGCCACACACACACACAAAAAAAAATCCTGCTGTGTATGCTCCATTTTCTAATCATCTGCTGATGGCTGAAATTGAATTATCAAAGCCAGCATTTTAAATTTCTAACTCAAATGCTAAATGCAGTCATTCTGGAGCTGGAGCTAAAAAAAGAGAGAGTAAACTTAATATTAATATTAAAGAAAATCTATATACTCTACGATATCAGTCTTGATATATATCTATCGTCCAATTTAATGATAGGGTTTTTTTTTATACGAGTACTCTTCTAAAAATTTAAATTTGTATTGATACCATCTTAAAATTTATATTTTTTTTTGTATCCTCATAAAATACTGTTTTTGCATAAATACTTTTAATATAACGGTTCTTCTAACGCCGTTAATAAAATCATATTTATTTTATTTAAAAATATAATAGAATATTGAAACTATTTTCTTTATCCCCCATCACAATCACCTTATAAATGTTTTTTTTTTTTTGCACATCTATTCACTAAGGGCATTTTAGTTATTTTAATTTAAAACCGTTAATTTTTAATATTGTTAGATGATGTAGGTATATATGTAAAAACATGGATAAAAAAAGAGTAGAATAGTAAAACAAGTGTTTTATGAGGGTATATATATGTAAATATTAATTTTGGAAGGGTATTCGTGTAAAATTTAAAATATAGGAGGGTATTTATACAAAAAAAAAAAAAATCCTTACAATACTAATCTATAGCAGCCATCATGTTGGGGGAGGGAATCCGATCTCCATGTAGTATGCTATCTCCATTCGTTTTTGGAACATCCGCCACTCTTTGTGGCACCGCTCCTCCACCTGGACGTTGCCAAACAACAACCAGCACAATGAACAAACCCTCTGTCACATAATTGCGGAATCATAAGAAAGAATAAAATGTTTGCTCTAACAAAAAGGGCTAAAGCATTCGTGATACATGCAAGTCCCATACCGCTTCCCCTGGTTTTTTTCCATTAACAGCCTGGCCCTGTGGTAAAATACCAAGTAAACAAATTTTAGCAGAAAGTTCATCAAGTCTCCATCAAAAAAAAGAAAAAGAAAAAAGAGGTTTTGTCTTGCCTGGTTCGCAAGTGAAGGAATCACTTGATGAACGATCCACTGAGAATCTACCACTCCTATTTTCTCGTGAGCAGGCTGAAGGCAATATGAGCACAGTATATGTAATCAGATAATTGGGATATCATGAAAATGTGACCGAAAAACCAAAGTTCATATTGGTTATCCTTCCAAATGCAGGATTTTTTTTTTTTTTTTTTTTGGGTAAAACGGGCATTTTATATATTACGAGTACAGATACATCTAATAAAATCAGAAAACAACAAGTCATGGAGTGTTCTAGGCAACTTCTTTTCTCCCACCCATAAGGTATTCTCAGAGTGGCAGGCCACATAAGCAGCTACTCAATTTGCAGCTCTGTTGGCCTCTTTGAATACATGCTTGGCCTGAAAGGCCACTCCATCTCTTACCATCGCCCAAATGTTCCGAAGTAGGGGGTGACCTTCTCTGCCACCATTCGGACTCCGAATGCGGGGTTTTAAAAGACAATCAAGTTCATGCGGTGTTTTTATATAGCATCAAGTATATCTTTCCTGCTTGGAGGACAAGTCGCAATGCATTGCCTACTAGTGGAACAGAAAAACTGTGAAAATAAAGTACCTCCACACATGTTCTAAGAGCAAAATCGAGACCCCATCCATGGACCAAGTCATTCTGCAGCAATAGACAATTGCATTTAATTTATATCTAGGCATGGAGACCCTTATAGCATGGATCAGCGGAGATGAACTTGCCTGAATCATATGCCACACACAGCGCCATGCATCTCGAGAGAAGACGGGCGCCATAATCTCGACAAACCTATAGATGGGATGACAAATGAGATCGAAGTGGATTCTAGTAAATCAGCAATGGCAATGCAGTATGGATGAGATGAGGAACCAAGAACTCTTACGCAGCACATGGTGGAGTATGAGGATCGAAACACCTGCCTGGTCTCTCCTTTGTTTCTCTGTTGCACAACAATCATGCACATCAATAAATGAGATTCACCAAATCAGCTTGTTACTATCTTTGCCTATATGCCGTATCCTTATTATTGCCAACATGACCACCAATCAAATAATTCTTTGGTAGGCTCAGTTATGCATCATAATTCAATATATAAATATATAATCGAAGATGAAAACCAACTAAAGTGACTCATAACTCACTTGTGGACCTCATGATCCCCTCTCCTTTCGGTCATTCGCCAGGTTATAGATCCTCTGTTTGGCATTAAACCAGGCTGTGATATTTCCAACCCATGTTTCTTTATCAGTTTAATGTACCTGGGTGTAAAAATATTGCGATTCCTGGTCAGCAGTGAGCTTCTAGAGTAGAATGAATGCGTGCATGAACAAGGCCGATACTTACTCTTCTGCATTAAAATGCTCTACACCTAGGTCTTCATCCCAGATAAATATGTACTCATATGGAGCCACGATGTCAGGGTGCAGAAATCGCTTCGCATACCACCTTAAACCAGCCATCAGCATCCAATGCAATTTATTAGTTTTCAAGCTATGCTGTAACAAGCTTCACTAAAACAGATCATTCTTTCTTACCATTTAGTCTGCCTCCTAGCGCTCACATGAATAGCCCGTTTTGACCACTCAAATTCATCCCATTCACTAGTTCGGCCATCATAATGGAACAGTAAGATCGTAAAGTTTTCAGAAAACTGCAATTTCATGATTCTTATTAAGTCAGGCAAGAACAAACAGAAAAAAGAAGCTATAATTTGAAAATGAAGTAGCTAGATTAATTGTAATTAGACAAAGCCACTGAATGACGAATTGCTTGTAATTATTTACTTTCAGTAGTACAATTGTAACAACCTAGGACATCACCCAAAATGGCTAGCCAGAAGATATTATTTGGGTTCCTTGATTCTGTATAAATACCTAAGATCTACCCAACAAATAATCGATGTGGGACTAAATACACGCCCGCACGGGTCTTCACATACTCCTCCCGTTTAAGCTCTGACGTCCTCGTCTATTCAAATCTAATCACAAATACCACGATCGGCCCGTGGTCAGTCCCAATGGAGACATGTTGGAGTGAGCCGGGTCCGCTCTGATATCATTTGTAACAACTCAGGACCTCACTCAAAATGGCTAGCCAAAATATATTATTTAGGTTCCTTGATCTTATATAAGTATCCAAGATCTACCGAACAAATAACCAATATGGAACTAAACATGCGCCCGCACGGGTCCTCACAACGATCTAATGCATTTTTCTTCCTCAGAAGAGCTAAAGCAATCACAGTATAACACTCTTATGGTTAACAATTGTTGACAGCCATTCTAAGAACCTTTACCATTGATGGTTCTTCACTAACCTTTTTGACTGCTGCATCAATATTTTTTTTCTGGTCATATCCAACTGCGAACGTTACAAGGTACTTCTGCTTGATGGTTAAGTCCTGCATATCACCAGACCAAAACATTATATTAGTTAAATAACAAAAAATGAGGTTAAGCACCACATATGCAAAACAGGTTGAAAACCATTCACTTTTCAAGTTGCTGGGCATGTTTCAACAAATCAAGCCAAAATACAATGATCAAAAAGGCCATCGCATGATGGTTTTCTAATTTCCAATGGCAGAATTACTTTCAAGAAAAAGCTGGCGAGGTGTTATGTAACTGCAAATTTATCAGCAAAAGCATTTCTAAATCCAACTATGCATTTCCAACCATATGTAAGAGTATAGGAGATCAATAAGGTTAAGATTAAATATTAGGTTAAGCTGTGTAAAATTACTTTTAAAGATTCATACAAGAAAATCAGCAAAAGTGAAACATGCTAATCAGACCAATAATTTAAAGCTGGTGGGTTCATTAATCAACGACCATCAAAGAAACCATAAGAGAAACAATCTTTATTGTCTTGTATTTTGTTGTATCTATCAATTTAAGTTTTACACATGACAGAACAAAATTTAGTTTGTCTGGATATAATGACCTCACGGAGCAAACCTAATACAATGCCTATACATTCTACTAATTTTGAAAACAATCAAATACAACACTACAACTAGGGATGGCAAAAAGTAATCCAACGCATCAACCCGACCTGTATCGGACCTGCAATAAACAAGTTTGGATTTAAACTAAATAAGTTCGGGTTATAAACAGGTTGACCTATCTTGATGTTTTTATTAAATGGGTTAGGTTTGGCTTTCATATTCTTAGGTCCTGTTTGGTAGAGCTGTTGATAGTTGAGTTTTTGGAAGTAGAATTTTTTGAAGTAGAGCTTTTATAAAAAAATGTTTGCTGTTTGGAAACTACATTTCTGAAGTGCTGTGGAATTTTAACATGTGTTTGGTAAACAAACTGAGAAAATACTTTTAGTATGATAAAATAACCATAAAGAACATTGCATAGTATTATACAACAGAGTATAATAAAATATAATATGTATTAATATATAAATATATGATATAGTATGATATTACTGTAATATAATATAATATTATATAATATAGTAATATAATATCGTATACTATAGCATAATAATTTAAGATAATATTAAATTATTTAACGTAAAAGAGTATTATAATATAATGTAATATAATGTTATATTTATAGTATAATATAATAATAAAAGTATTAAAATATTATGATGTAACATGTTTGGCTACTTGGCAAAATGTGTATCAAAGTAAATACTATGTTGTTGATGGAAGCTTTTGGAAATAAGATGAGCTTTATATTGATCCATCGTGCACACTCATTTATATCCAATAATATTTTCGTTTGCATGTGCTGGAACTAGGGACCAAATGCCCTAGTTTTGTAATGCATCAAATTCTTCATCCATAGCATTAAGCCACCCGGGTGTTTTTCTTTAGTTTCCTAGTCAATAATCTAAGATAGCATCTAAAGAAAATCCAAGATCCAGCTTGCGTGGCAGACAAAATATTGATCACTCGAAACAAAATCTAATGACTTGTTTTGCACACAAAATCTCTCATCTTTAATTATCCATTAAAACATAACGTAAGGAATATAATAATATGCCCTTCCACGTGCGAAAGCTTCCAGCTTCCATTTGCCTTCTTCCCATCCATTGGAAGGTCAAAAAATCTTGGCCTTTTCGTCATCGAGCATAGATAGATCCATTGGCAGTTGGCTCTTTAAGAAACCCGCCCCAACCGATCAAAGAACGAAGTAAGAGAGAGAGCGAGAGAGCGAGAGAGAGCGAGAGAGGGAAATAAAGAAGAGAGAATGAACTCTGCCGCTCTCGCGACAAGGCTTCTCAATGCGATCCCTACCGTAATTCCTCTTCCCCGTTCCTCTCCACGAGGTGTCGGCCATCGCGGAGGCGGCTTCCTCCATCACCAATCGCGGTCAATATCTGAGAGGTGACATCGCGGTCCACGCTCAGAGGAGGACCGCGATGTCGCCGTCCACGGTGAGAGGTGGACCGCGATGTCGCCGTCCTGTCTATCCCCCTCTATCCTCTCCGATGCCGACCGCGAGAGTAGGTGATGGAGGACGAGGAGAAAGAGGGAAAAAAGAAGGAGAGAAGGGATCGATGGAAGAGAGGGACGACTCCATGATTGTTTCGGAAGCAAGGGAGAAGAAAGCTATTTTTTTTTTTTGCTAAAACAAAATTTAAAATAATAGATAAAATTTTTTTTAAAAAATTGTTCTCGGAATCTGTCCCGCCGGTTTTTTTTTGTTAGTACTCTGCAGGTTTTCATAATTATATATATTTTTTATAATTAATATATTTTATTATAAATATTTTGGTTAAAAAAATTTATAAATCAAAATAACTTTTTTACATAGCTTTTTTTTTCCCTGAAGAAGCTCCATCTAAGGGCAGTGGTGGATAGAGCACTACTGCATGCGGCAGAGTTCGCTGGCATCACTGGAATTTCACTTGCAGGGTTAGCTAGGAAAATCTGGGGCTGCCACTCACCTATTATAGCGCTCAAGAGTGTGTTTGTTTTTTGAGTGCCCCCACCTTCTGGCTTTCTCAAGATGAATTTTGATGGCAGTGTGGCCGAGGGAGAAAAATACGAAGACATGAGATTTATCATCTGAGATCATGACGCTAGATTGGTGGTAGTAGGGGGCGGCAGATCTTCCATATGTCCGTTGCGTGCGCCGAGCTCAAAGCAGCATGGGAGGGCGTTACCTATGCGAGACGCGTTCTGGGTGCGGACTATATTCTTATGGAAGGAAACTTGGCCACTATAATCGAGCGGGTCTGAGGTCAGGGGTGCTCTGCAGAGAAGAGGCCGATGCTCCATGACATCTGCTGACTACTGAGAGAGTATGACTTCTATGTTTATAGAGAGGCTAATTGTATCGCAGATTGGGTTGCCTTCTTCGCTGCACATCACTCGGAGGGTTTCATCTGGGTGGATCATGCATCCGCGCTGAAGCTTCTCTGTAGCCACTTGTTCTCTGATTTTGTTGGCCGCATTTATACTCAATGAATGTGAGCCGCCGTTGTAAAAAAAAAAAAAAAAAAAAATTCATTAGAAACTTTTTTCAAAAAATTATTTTATTTTTTGGCAAAACTAAAATAATTTTTTAAAATTTTTAAGTAAACATCTCATTTCATCTAACAATATTTTTTTTTAAAAAAATAATACTTCCTACTCCACAAAAAAACTCGGTAAACGGCCCTAACTCGTTCAACTCGTTTGATAACTGACTATTTTTATCAAAACAACATCTCGAGTCCTAATCTGGCGGAGCCAGCGAGCCATCCTCATCAAAATACTCATCCAATAAGAGGAGAGCACACCGATCGCGTTTCCTCAAATTTCATCTGCTACCCTCCTCATCCTCCTCCTCAAGCTTCGTTCCCCATCTCGAAATCCTTCACCATTCTCCTGAGAAGGACGCTAACTTCGAAGAAGGGGAAGCGCGTGATCATCTCCATCTCCTCCTCCTCCTCCTCCGCCAAGGAAGAAGAAACTGAAGCGCAAGAAGAAGATTCTGAGGATGAAGAATCCTCGAGGTTATCTCCAATTTCTCTTCGTTTGTTAGGCTCCTAGGAATACACTCAACGGTTTCCTTCTTTGAATTTGATTTTGGTCTTGGATCGACACTCCTCACCTGTTTTCTCGAATTCCCAAGACCACGCACACCGTCGGCCGCCTCCGCGCAGACCAAGCTTTTCCTCAGGAACTTGTCCACCGCCCATGAGTGGGGAGTCGTCGGGACTACATCGAGGCTATGTGGCTCATGCTGCAACAACACGAGCCCGATGACAATGTCATCTCCACCGGGCAGCTCGCCTGCAGCTACCCCACCCTCATCCTCCATGAAGATGGCATCCCCATCACCCTTTGTCTCTCCCCCTTCTAGGGTTTTGATGTCCTCCCACTGTAAAGCTATGGTTTTTGATCAATTCCTTATTTTCTGATATTAGGAGAAAATCAACACTTGGTGAAGGCCATGAATTTCTTTGTTATTAATACCAAAAATTGTTGTTTTAAAGTGAATCCTATTCACTATTTTTGATTCATTAATTAGCTTATTTATCGATGCATAATTGCTGGATCTATTACTCTAGGTTTTGTTACAAAATATGCATTGTTCATCTGAGAATGGTAGCAGAGAAATTGGATCAGAACTTTTATCATGTATTTGGAGTTTTATTCTGTATGTGCGTAAGGCTACTTCCATATTTTGTAAGGGATTGAATCTCATCTAGTGATTTCATAGTGGGTTAAACAAGTTATGTAGGTACCCAACAGCTAACATGTTTTTTTTTTTTTTTTTTGGTACAACGGCTGCTCACCCTACTTTAGTGTAGGACCTGCCAACAAAATTAGAGACTAAAACCTAGCTCAAATGCGAGGAAGGGGCTCTCCGGTGTAGCTAAAGTACTTCTCCAGAATGTTGCGCAGCATAGGATGCAACCTAGTCTGCGGTCTTGTTCGCCTTCCGGTACATGTGCACCACCTGGGAGGCGCTGCAATCTCCCAGCATCAGCCTGATGTCGCTTAGCAGGGGATTGCAATCCTCCTCCATCCCTCCTCCCATATCCAATCGATCACTAGGGCCGAGTCTTCCTTCAGAATGATGCGTTCGGCCTCTAACCTTTGTCTCGCATATGAGATCCCCTCCTAAGCTGCTCTAAGCTCCACTTCTGTAGCCGAAAGCTCATCGGTCCGTCACCCACCAGAAACAATCAACTGTGAGTCATGGCCTCGGATCACAAAACCCACACCGTCCCTACCACTAGCTTCTGGGTCGCTACCATCGAAGTTCACCTTTAGATAGCCCGGGGTAGGGATTTTCAAGAGATAAGAAGAAACTTGGGCGCTAAAGATGACACTGAAGCTTCCGAGCGGGGGTTCCAGATGTCCCTAGCCATTCTCGATGAACTCAGTGAGGTAGCCCTAATGATCTCAGCCGCCTGGATGTGAGCCCTCTTTACAATGCGTCACAGAGGCTCTCGTCTATCATTGAAGATTTGAGCATTTCTGTCCAACCATATATGATACGCCACATAGGCCATTCGAATTCTCCACTCCACTGTCTACAGCTGCCGTATTGCTCCCCTCAACTGCTATAGTAGGTCGTCCAAGGATCGGATGACCTGTCTTTGGAATATGCTTGCTCAACTCTAAATCTGTACTGCCCAATCATAGCCAAGCAACATGTGATTGATGGACTTCTCCACTTTCGAGCACCTGGCGGAACTTAGAGTGATCCTTATGCCCCTTTTGGCCAGCACGCCCCTCGTGGGTAAGCAGCTTCAGGCCACTTTTCATAGAAATATGGCCATGCGAGGGTGAATGCGTAGTCTCCAAATCCACCTCCCATCCATCTATCTCACTGCCTCTTCTTTCATAACCACCTGGATGTCCTTGATGCATACCCTGGATCTGCTTGTAACTATCCATACCAATCTATCTGAAAAGATAGTGCCCTAAAAGCCAACCGCATTCTATATTGCGATAGGGTTTCTTTTATTTTTTTCCGATCATATACATGACATTTTGATTATAAATAAAAGGCATTATGTTTCATCATTTGTTGCATCTTATATTTATGACGAACCCCATATATTAGGAAAATGGTTTTAGGGCTATGATGAGATTATGCCAGTGAGACCTAAAATCCTAAAATCCTAATTTAAGATATTTCCAGTTGATGGTACATTGAGTCGGGGATCAATGCTACGGTAAGACTGGCACATCTTATGTATGCTCGATGCAGAGGGTGATTGATCTCATAATCACTTGTGTGGAGATACTAATATAAAGATGTGGGTGCTCATTAGAGGAATGAGTTCATTGAATTGACCTGCCAAAAGAATATCATATGAAGTCTTACTTACATATCAAAAAATGATTCTCTTAGTGGGAGTTGTACAATTGATCCTTTGACCTAAGATCACCATGGTATCTTGTGCACAGGAATTCATGTTTTGGTTTACTCTCATTCATGATAATAATTTGTGCACGGGGTCTTTCGGATATGGTAGATTGTGTACGAAGCTTATAAGTAGGTCAATAAAGAATCAATCACTTATAGTAAGAGAAGAGCGCATCCTACTTACTCTAATTATATGATAATTCAGAAAATTTTTGATCAAAGTAGAATGAAAATTAAAAAGAGTTTTTAATATTTCATTATTCGAATTATCGTTACAAGATTGAGAGAAATATGAATATATTTAATTGAGTTTAACATAGATTCATACTCATATACATATTCGGAATGCAGTATGATTGAAGAATTGAATTGCACGATAACTTGCCACTGAAGGGTATATTTGATATTTCCACCAAATTTTATATCTTTCGGGTAGATATGATACGTTGCTAGACGTCAATCTTGTCTTGTAGGTTTGATCAAATTAAAGAAATTAATTCAATCACCAATTAGAAAGGGTTCTAATTGTTAAGTTCGAGTTTGCACAGTTTGGACCTAAATCAATTAGAAGAATTCTAATCAAATCTGGTCAACTTGCACCTGGACCTGACTAGATATGGAACCGAATGGGTCACACATAAGGGAACTGATTAAGGATCTAATTAGATTAGATCATGTTTGCAGAATGGACATGCTAGCACGTGTTGCAAACTCTAGCTCCTAATTTGAATTGGATTTGAATTTTGATTCTTGATTTGGATTGATTTAATTAAATTGGCCTTTTGGTTAGATCATATCCTAATTCGGGTTAGCCAAGAGTTGACACCTAATTGGCTTGGTTTGAACCCAATTAGATTGGGTTTGATGGTGCCATGAATGAATAAGGATGAAAAATCCATTTGGATAAAGTAATCTTATCCATTCAACTTTCTCTCTCTTCTCTCGTCTTTATCCATATGGGGCGCACCTTCTGATTACCATCAGCCATTGGATGAGGTTGGCGCCCCATAGGAATTGATCACACGCCTCTTCCCTGTTTTTTGGGATGAGATACGTGAAGGGTGTTTGGAGAAGGATGGCGCCTCTTCCCTATTTTATAGGATGAGATACCTGAGGAATTTTCTGGTTGGAGCCACCTCTTGATCACACGCCTCTTCCCTCTCCATAAGGCGTGTGGATAAGGATGCATCCTTTGGTGATGCATCCTCACGTCAAGAAAGAAGCACCCCTCCACCAACTATAAATAGTTGGCATTCCCTGGGGTTCTTCACACACCAATTCCTATCCCTTCTTTCTTACATCTCTCTCCTAGGTTGTTCTAAATTAAGACGAGTCTTTTTTAGGTCAAAAGGCTTAGAAGAAGAACTAGGAAAGATAAGAAAAATTAGAAAAAGGGAGTAGGAAGCCAAGAGAAGGGCCAAACACTTGAGAAGTGTCATCTTGCTTAAAAGCCAATTGAATTCTTTGGAAGAATTCAGCATCAAGAATCAAGATCTTTCGGAGTTAGAATCTTAAAGCAAGTTTCCGTGTGGATCAACGTTGGAGGGTGAACACTTAGGCACCTAGTAGAAATTTTGCATATTGGATATAGCGTTGAAGCTATTCCTCTATTCCTATATTTATATTTATTTATTTGATTGTTACCATTAAGGTGCTCTTGGTTCATAAGGGTTTGATGTAACGGAATTTTATTAAGAAATTTTTGAAATCCCGTGCTTCTACTGCGCCCCTAGATCGCCATGAAACCCTACACTATCAGCCACCTTCATCGCGGGAAGTGGAATGGTCAGGATCATTTCAGCCAGCTGCCTACCAAAGACCTCTCGAATCAATGCCTCATCCCACCTGCCCTAGCCCGAAACAATTAGATTGCTAACTCGACGGTCCTCTAGTCTAAATGGATCAAAAAAGGTCGGCGTGCGGCTAAGAGCTTGATCGTACACTTAACTGTCCTCCAATGCATCTATAGAATGCCCATCACCCACCGCCCACCGAACAGCATACCTCCCTCCATATGAAGGAAGAGCGCTGACCAGCCCGGAGCTCCCCCGTCACCGTATAAGCACCGTACTTAGCACTCAAAAGGGCACTCCATAGACAATCTGGTTCTAATATAAATCTACCTGTTTGTCGCATTGCTAGCACCTCTCGTCTTATCACCAATGACTGAATCCCCAGATCCCCTGTTGTACTAGCCGACATGCCACCTCTTAGGCCATGAGATGCATCCCCCGTCTCCCTCCTCGGCTGCCCCAAATGAAACTCCTGAACAGCTGCTCCAGTGACCTAAAGAGAGACACCAGCTCAATAGCTAACAAGTTACTTGACCTAATATGCTATATTAAGTAGGCCGGGTCAGGTTAACTACTTATTAAACTTGAGAGTTTCAGCTTTCAAATTCTGACTAAGTAGGTTAGGCTCAGGTTTTGTAATTTTCTAACCAGACCTGTATTCAAGGATTGGTGACTAGTCCGGAGCGATACCGGTTTGGTACCGGGCCCGTACTGAGATAAACCAGCCGGAGAATAAGAAGAGAGAAAGAGAGCACGCGGAGGAGAGAGGGAGAAGGAGAAGTCGTGGATATAGGGAATGTGGCCACAGAAAAAAAATTGAAATTTTTTTTAATTTTCAAAATTTCGCCGACTTTACATAAAAATTTCTATTTTTTTCTGCGGTTTCAGCCTCCACCGCCTCCTGCGGCACTTTGCGGGCGTCCGCAACCGCTTCTTCTCTCTCCCTCTCCCACTTGCTTTCTTTTTTTCTTTGTTTTCTTCGGCTCTAGTAGCGAACCCGTTTCACCGCCGGAACCGTACAAGTAGACCACTGGTACGGTTCGGAATGGGTGGAACCGACAGTTCCACATTTCTTGCCGTATCTGACATGATCCGGCAAAATTGCCACCCCTAACTACAACATAATACCGGTTTCATAAATTGTTGAATCAAAAGCAAAAAGCAACATATATCTATCAAAAGCTCTAGCAGTAATATGCTCCTGCTATTGATTCTTGTTTAACACCACATGAGAACATAGTAAATAGATATTCTATGTATGTACGGAAAACACAGAAAACAAGATCGAACAAGTTTCGTCATTCTAATAGTGCTCAGTAAAAACCAAGTGTATAATAGAAAAGCATTCAATACATGTACTTCTATAAAACTATCAATTGACACATTTTTATCAGGGACAACAAAGGATGATGCTTTGACAAAAACTTCATAAGACTATATCCTCATCCAAATACACCAAACATTTCGTGCATTCTAAGTTCTACTAATAATGGCGATACACAAAAAAATTCAGTCTGCATTTAAGGATACAACAAGTACATACCTCATCAGGGTTCCCCCATAATCTGTGAAGATGAAAATCTGATTCTGATACAATGATGCCTGGTGGCAGTCTTTCTGCACCTCGAGGTTTTGTTGGAACATAAGTCTACACAAGAAAAACAGAGAAGTTAATGTTATGAAGATAATAGAAAAATTACTTGCTCAATCTTATTAAAAAATACTGTAGGCTCAAATAATTAGTCAGTAATGAAACCTGAAACTTTGCTATAAGAAAGAAAAGCAAATGCTATGGCTAAAAAGAAGGATGACAGAAAAGATCCGACTGAAGAGGGTTAACATGAAGGAGTCGACTAATTGCAGTCTTGAACATCATGACTTACATGAATACATTTCTGCCCCTAAAATGCTGATAAAATTCTCCAGTATTTATCTAATACATTCTTCATGCAGTTGCATTTTACATCTGATCTCTGATTTCTACCATATACATTTGCTGAATCTCGGCCATATCTATTATATTCTTGATTAGCCCCATGCATCAACTACCTGAAAAGACTTAACTTCCATGGGCCTTATGATTACTAAAAACTAAGACGACACCACTTTCTAGCCTTTGATATGTGTGGTTAAGGATCACAGGACTACTGCTCACCAAAGCTTCTCAGCTAAAGACTAATAATCTTCATTACATCTAGAGTACAAAAAAAACACCCCAATGCACGAGGCTCTTGCCATTGCAGGCCTGTAGCAGGTTAGATGCAGATAGCCTTACCCTCTGTTTACACCATATCTAAGCCACCAAATGAGGCACATGCCAAAACACCTACGACACAGGCCGAATGAATGTGATGGAAAGGAGGCGAGGAGGAGCAGCCTAGGACAAGGCCTTCATGGGGCGGAGTCGAAGTATGGTGATCCACTTCTCTTAATGTGGGAGAGATATGAGAACTGGCCTATTGGGCCCGTTCTGAACTGAAGTCAGCAGGCCCAATCAACTTCAGCTCAGAACTTTGAAAAAAAAGAATAGGGTCGGAATAAGGTATCACGATCCCCCACCCGATCGCTCACCATTGGGGAGAACCACGCGGAACCGTGGCTGGTAAGGCCTCTACGGGTCATTCGAACAGCTGTTGGCCATTTGGTCTCGCTCAACTGTCGCCAGAATCATAGGCGGGTGCAACGACATTGAGCCTATCCCCCTATCTAAAACCCTTTAAATGTCCCTCAACTTCAGCAATTAATCTACCACCGAGCACCTCCTCTCCTTTCTTCTTCTTCTCTGATGGCCAGCATGCCACCTCAGCTGAGCGCCACTGCCGAACTCCCTTCCTTCTCTCTCTAAATCCCTCTAAAACCTGATTACCATGCTTTCCCTTGTTCCGAGCATTGCCACCACAAATCTTGCCAGACCCAGTGGTCTTCGGCTGAGATCCACTATCTCCGCCGTGCACGATGAGCTCCCCTTCCTGCCCTCTCTATTCTTTCTTATGTCGAGCCATTTTTCTTATTTTTGGACCAAACTGAGACTTACTTCTCGGTGTTGCCACCTCCACTGAGATACTTTTTCTAGTACACACTGATGTGTGTGGCCCATTTGATGTGCAAGTCAGGGGTCGTTATCTTTACTTCATTACCTTTACCGATGATTTTTCTCGATATGGGTATGTGTATCTTATGAGACACAAATTTAAAGCTTTTGAAAAGTTCAAATATGAAGTAGAAAACCAAACTGGAAAATTCCTTAAGGCTCTTCAATCAGATCGAGGAGGTGAATACCTTAGTGAAGAATTCCATGACTATCTAAAAAAAATGGCATAGTCTCATAATGGACCCCTTCTGGAATACCTCAACTCAATGGGGTGTCGGAGAGGAGGAATTAGACCATATTGGATATGGTCTGGTCAATGATGAGCTTCATTGATTTGCCCTTGTTTCTTTGGAGAGATGCCTTACTATCTACAATTTACTTGTTGAATAGAGTTCCCTCTCCGTTCCTACCACACCGTATGAGATATGGCATGGTAAGAAGCCTAGTCTTGGTCATCTCAAGATTTGGGATATCCGGCTCTTGTCAAAAGACTACAGAGGATACTATTTTTATGTCCCAAAGGATCACAATATTTTTGTGAGCCGACATGCTATCTTCTTGGAAAAATAGTTTATCATGATAGAGGCAGTGGGAGGAAAATTGAGCTTGAAGAAAAAATCTCTGAAAAGCAACGAGTCATTGAACCTGCAGAACCTATTCATACTGAGCCAGTATATGTATTACCTCCTCCGTCTCGTAAATCAAGTAGGATCTTCCGTCCTCCTGAAAGATACTTAGGTATGCTTACAAAGGATATAGAGAAAATGTTCCTCATGGGGGATGGGGAACATGGAAAGGGTCCTAATACCTACAACGAGGCGATGTTGGACATCGATTCCGAAAAATGACTAGAAGCAATAAAGTCAGAAATCGACTCCATGCATTCTAACCAAGTTTGGACCTTAGTGGATCCATCAGAAGGTATAGTATCTATTGGTTGTAAATGGATCTACAAAAGAAAGATATGTTCGGATGGAAAGGTAGAGACCTATAAGATAAGGCTAGTGGCAAAAGGTTATAGTCAACGCGAAGGCATTGACTATCAGAAGACCTTTTCATCTGCGGTCATGCTGAAGTCTATCTGAATATTGCTTGCTATTGCAACATATCATGATTATAAGATCTGGAAGATGGATGTGAAAACTACTTTTCTAAATGGATATCTTGAGGAAGATAGCTATATGGACAACCTTTGGGTTTCACTTTCAGTGATGGAGATCACAAGGTCTGCAAGCTACAAAAGTCCATATATGGACTAAAGCAAGCATCTCGGAGTTGGAACACTCGTTTCAATGATGCGATCAAATCACTTGATTTCATCAAGAACGAAGAGAAATCATGTGTTTATAAGAAAGTTAGTGGGAGTGCTGTTGTATTTCGCGTATTGTACGCGAATGACATACTCCTGATTGAAAATGATATTTCTATACTAACTTCGGTCAAGGTCTGTCTGGTTGTCTAAAGAATTCTCCATTAAAGATCTTGGGGAGGCATCCTATATTTTGGAGATTAAGGTCTAAGAGATAGATTTAAAAGGATGCTTGGCCTATCACAAAAAATGTACACATAGAAGGTGCTGAAGAGGTTCAATATGGAAAACTCTAAAAGAGAATTTCTACCCCTTAGGCATGGGATACATCTCTTCAAGAAGATGTGCCCCAACACATCTGAAGAGATTCAATGCATGAACAAGATCCCTTATGCTTTGGCTATAGGAAGCCTCATGTATGTCATGCTATGTACACGACCTGATATAGCCCTTGCTGTGAGCGCCATGAGCAAATATCAGTCGAATCCAGGAGAGGAGCACTAGATAGCTGTGAAGAATATTCTTAAGTACTTAAGAAGAACTAAGGATATGTTCTTGGTCTTTGGAGGAGGATCAGAGTTAAAGGTAGAAGGATACATAGATTTAGATTTTATGACTGATATTGATGATAGAAAGTCTACATCAGGATATGTGTTCTTATGCAATGGTGGTTCGGTAAATTGGAAGAGTTCCAAACAACCGATCATTGCTGATACCACTATGGAAGCTGAATATATCGCCGCCTCTGAAGCTGCAAAGAAAGTCTTTTGGTTCAAGAAGTTTATTGCAGAGTTAGATGTAATGTCATCAGATGCCATAACGCTCTACTGCGATAACAATGGCAACATAGCTTTTACTAAGGAGCTTAGGTCTTATCAGAAGCCCAAACATATAGAGCGGCATTTTTATCTTATACGCGACTACCTCGAAAAGAAATATGTCGAGGTGCAAAGAGTAAACTCCACGGACAATGTAGCAGACCCATTCACTAAGCAGTTTAGTCAGCAGAAGACTGAAGCTCACCTTGAGAAGATGGGGCTTAGATACATGGCTGATTAGCTTTAGTGCAAGTGGGAGATTGTTAGATGTATGCCCTAAAAGTCAGCCTAAAAGTCAATTTAGTTGATATATTATTTATTCTGAGGCATAGTTTTGTTCTTGACTTTGTTATTATTTAATAATATTGGGCATCTGTTTTCATTCATGTTGTGTATATATCCATGAATCATCCAAGAAATTAATTAGATGATGATATATATTCTCAAGAGTTGAGAATTTGAGTCATATATCATTGGTGATTAATTCCTAAATGCTCCTGATCGATGGATCATTACGAGGATGGTAATTGATCTGATGAGATTAGTGCACAGATCATTTTTCTTTTTGGATGGATGAGTCTCGAGTCCACAGTGTAGGGACACTGGAGTGATAGTGCAAGTGCTTGTTAGAGAAAAGGATACCGAGCGTGACTAATGCAAAAAGTCACTTGGATGTCTATCCACTCGTCGGTGACTTACTTGATGCTGTAGTGGTATGACTGGTCCTTTAACCTTCGGTGCCTTGGCTATTCATAGTGAGGTTGTTATAGTTTGACTGCACATATACATGGTCTCTAGTCATATGAGTCCTTGTGGTGCAGATTGGCTGCAGTAGGTTCACTGTAGGAGTAGGATGTGCACATACATGGAATCTATCGATCTTGGTAGATAAGGAGTAGTCTTATGTGATTTATGAGACTGAGTTCGAAAGACTTAACCTCAGCCAGGGCAGTATGTACAGTGAAAAAGAAGTTTTCCACTCTCGAATTAAAGTCGAATAAATTTTGACATATGATAGACGATAGGATTTGACGAGTTATCCATGACCTCCGTCTTGTAGGGATCCATGATAGAAGGATATACGATAACTGCACCTAGAGGTTCATTTATCTCATTCTGCTGGGTTGCCACTACATGCTGCTAGGTGTCACTGGTGGATGGTGAGACTCACAGAGATTATCTTGATGGTCAATGATTTCTGGTGAGATGAGTTGGAATTGTTCCAACCTATTGAAAGGAGTTTTCAATAATATTGTGATAGGCATCACAATATATCTCACTACCAGATAGAATAGAACCTATTGGGTCACACACATTAGAGTTTTGACCGATCTGATGGTTGGATTGTGATTTGGAATCACGATAGATCATGATTATCAATTTGATTGATAATTGGTTTAACCCACTAAGAGTTAGTGAGTTGAAGAAAAAATAATTGTAATTAGATTGAATCAATTGGACTTAATTAAATTGGGCTTGACCTTATTAGATAAGTTTTACGAGTCCTACTTGGAGTAGGACTCTTAGAGTCCTAATTAGATTAGGACTGCAAATTATAATAGTCCAATTTAGAGTAGGACTCCTAGAGTCCTAATTAGATTAGGACTGAAAATCTTAATTGAAGAATCCTAATTGCAATAGGACTCCTTATTAGATAAGAATAAAGAATTCTAATTGCAATAGGACTCCTTATTAGATAAGGATGAAGAATCCTAATTGCAATATGACTTCTTATTAGATAAGGATTAAGAGTCCTGGAGCCCATGATTGAGTTATGATTGGATTAGGCTACCTAATCCCCCTTGGAGAAGGATTCACGCACAAAATAAAAAGAGGGGCGTGCGCCGCTCATTATTTTAATTTATTTTCGGATTTTTTGGGGGGCATGCGTAAGAGGAAGCCCTAAGGGACTTTGGGGGCAAATCTGGACCGCAAGAAAAAGAAAGAAAAAAATAAAAAGGGTGCGTACGACCTCCCTTCCCTTCTCTTGGGTGTAGCCTTCTCTTCCTCCTTTCATCCTTCTTCTTCCTCTCAAAAACAATCAAAGAGTTGATTGAAAGAGAGAGGGCTTCAACCATTAAAGATGATCTCTGCAAGTAAGCTAGCACCCCGGTGAGATTTAGATGCTTGGATTGGTTTTCTTCCTTGTGTGGATATCCGTAGAAGCCAGACGCGTGTGCGGCTTCAAGCGAGCCTTTCAAGTTTTTTTACGATCATCAGATTGCGGTGAAAATCTACCTGCACAAGATGAAGATACAATCTTTCCTCTAATAATTTAATCTTAATCTATCTATGAACGATTTTTATTTTGTTCATGAGATGAACGATCGTGCATGCATCTTTCACTGCGATTTTATTTTTCTGCAATATGCACGGTATACCAACACCTTCAACCTTCCAAGCCGCCATGAATGAAGTCTTCCGACCTTATTTGAGAAGGTTTGTCATCGTATTCTTCGACGACATTTTAGTTTATTTGAAGTCCATGGAAGAGCATATGGAGCATCTAGAGTTGGTGTTGCACATTTTAGAAGAGCAACATTTTTATATCAGGCTTCTAAATGCACATTCGTACAAGAAGAGTTGGAGTACCTTGGGCATATCATTTCGAGGGATGGAGTTAAAGTTGACTAGCGAAAGATCGAAGCCATGGTAGATTGGCCCTTGCCCAAAGATGTGTCGGTTATGAGGGGATTTCTAGGGTTGACGGGCTACTACCGGAGGTTTGTAAAAAACTACGGGCTGATTGCAAAACCGTTGACCTCCATGCTTAAAAAAGGGGAGTTTGAGTGGTCAGATGCCGCTAGAAAAGCCTTTGAAGATCTTAAGAGAGTGACTCAAACCCTAGTCCTTGTATTGCCGGATTTCAGCAAGTCATTTGAAGTCTACACCGATGCTAGCGGAGAGGGCACTGGGGCATGTTGGTCCAAGAAAAGAGGCCAATCACATACATGTCCAAAACTTTGGGTCCACAAAAGAGGGCTTGAAGTACTTATGCCTATGAATTGATGGCCGTGGTACATGCCGTGAAAGTTTGGAGGCCCTATCTATTAGGGAGGCGATTCACCATTGTTACAGATTAGCAGGCATCCGACGCCTCCTTGAGCAAAAAATAACCACCCCGGAGCAGCAAAAATTCTTAGTCAAATTGCTTGGATTTGAGTACAATATAGTTTACCAATCGGGCAAAGACAACAAGGTAGCATATGCATTATCACAGAAGAAGGAAAACCCATTGCTAGCAGAAATAATAGAAGAGGATAAGTATTCACAGGAACTCTCCCTTGAGGACAAGGGTGTCCTTTAAGAGAGGGGGATGATGAGACCCCTAGCCAAGCGCCCGGCTAAGGCACTTGTCCATCGCATTCAGCCTCCAACAACCGCTTAAATTTGAATTTGAATTCGAATTCTGCAACCATCAAGCACCGCAGCAATTAAAGCCGAGGATTACGCCGCGCCAACTTGGCGAATCAAATCCAGCAGCAATCGCCCCATGCACCCAACCAACTGGCCTTTATTTGAATTCAAATTTTGAATTTGAATTTCAATTCAAATTTTGAATTTGAATTTCAATTCAAATTTTGAATTTGAATTGTGCAATCCACACAATAACAGCAACCGACGCCCATTGATCACGCCCAGCGCAAATCAAGCCACATTCCATGCCACGTGTTGCCCTCCATCTTTCCTTTGAACTTGAATTTCAAATTTAAATTTGAATTATTTTAGAATTCTGCATGTGTCCATGTAAAAGCCTATATAAGGCGTAGGATAGGATTAAGGAAGGTATCTTGGAAGTCTTGTTTTTATCCACCTAGAGTGTGAGTTGGCCGCAAAGGCTTGGGAGGCCTAGTGCCTATTGTAATCGGCCTTCGAGCTTGGGCTAAGGTTGGGATAAACCAATCCCTCCTTAGATTGTTTTTGTCTTTCTTTCTTTTGGAATCAGATCATCAAGCTTTTCTCTCATTGTGCATCTCGTGTGTTTTGATTCAACTTGGACAAACCAAAGGATAAGCTGCAGCCAGTAATCCCTTGGTTGGTTCAAGAATTCCGAGGAAGAGACAACCATCCTTCTTGTGCAAACATCGAGATAAGCTACAGCTAGTAATCTCGATCTTCGACAAAGAGATTTTAAGTGTGTCGAACATCAAATCTACTCGGCGTTGCCTATATCCGATCGAGGCGGCACTATCATTCAAAGGGCAGACGCAAAGGAGGCAAGGGGACTATGTGGTGTAGAGGCGGCCGTCTGACGCACCCCACCACATGGTTGGCTAGAGGGACGCAGAGTCTGTGATATATTCGCATCGAGGGAGCTAAGGTGGGATGAGGACCTCGTCAGGCGAATATTTGTGGAGCAGCTGACTGAGTGAGTCCTGTCATTGCCGATTCCTGCTGGGGAGGCGCTGGGCAAGAGAGTCTGGAGAACGATGGGGAGATCGGGTGTGAGAGCTTGAGACCTATCTGGGGTGGTCGGGAGGACTTCAGCTCGGCATATTGATGGGGGCTGGATCTGGAGGTTGCACATCCATCCCCGTGTGCATTTTTTATTTGAAAGGTGGCATGAGTTTGCCTGCCTACCAGAGATGTTCTGGCTCGGTGGTGGGTGAGGATTTTCTCAGTTTGTATGGTTTGCTCGGAGGTGGAGGAGTCTATTCTCTATGTTTTTATTGAGTGCCCATGTGCCACTTAGATCTGGGGGTGCGCCTCGGACTTTCCTGTCCTATGGCGGAGGTGGATGTCGATCGAGTATTTCTATACTTTCTAGAGGCTTCCTTGTAGGGGCCCAATCTTATGGAGCGGAGGATCAGCGCTGCCAACCTGACCTACCATTGTTGGCTAGATAGGAATGCCCGAGTCTTTGAAGGCTGCAGCACGTACCCATGGTTGGTGGCGGACAGAGCTCTACGGCATGGAGCGGAGGTTATCGGCACTACTGAAGCTTTATCCTTTGGGACGGCTAGGGTAATCTGGGGTACCCATTCTGCTCTCGTAGCGACCAGAATAGTGCTTGTTTCCTAGGTACCCCCACCCTTTTGCATTCTTAAGATGAACTTTGACGGCAGTGTCGGTGAGGGAGAGAGCAGTAGAGGTGTGGAATTTGTCATCAGAGATCACGATGCCTGACTGGTGGCGGCCGGTGAATGGTGGATCTTCGACATGTCTATCGACAGTGCCGAGCTCAGAGCTGCCAGGGAGGGCATCACCTATGCGAGCGTGTGTTGGGTGCGGATCACATTCTCCTCGAGGGGGACTTGGCCACGGTGATCGAGTTGGTTCGGAGTCGGGGGTGCATTGTTGATGGTAGGCTGCTGCTCCACGACATCCGCAGACTCTTGAGAGAGTGTTGCTCTTATCAGGCTACACATGTCTACAGGGAGGCGAAAGGTGCTGCTGAGTGGGTTGTCTCATTTGCGGCGCACCACTCCAGAGGCCTCATCTAGGACAACTATATGTCTGTGCCTCAGCCCTTGCGTAGTCTCCTCTCTTCTGATTTTGTTGGCCATACTTACACCGTCTGGTTTGAGCCGTTGTTGTACCAAAAAAAATAAAAAAGGGGGTGATCTTCATGTTACAGCTTTCATTTGATTTACTTGTAATTTTGTTTTCATTGCCATTTGGATCAACCAAAAGAAATACTTCAAGGACCTCTAACTGATGCAAATCCAGAAAAAGCGGACTGATATCACAAATCTATAACCATGTCAGTATGCTTAGGTTTCACATGGATATCATGAACTTCCAAATTTCCAAATAGCTCTCAAGGAACAAACAAGTTCATAGACAAGCTAAAGATACAAATTATGTTATTAATACTAGCCATTAGCACCATATGGAGAGGCTATTTTAGCATGCGAGCATGGATGAGTAACTAGAGGCAAATTCACAACCACTAAAACAGAGATCATATGTGAATTCAAGTCAAGGTCAGCATACAACTCTAGAATTCCTCCTTTAGTTTTACAAGGGGAGACAAAATGAACTGCTAAACTCATAACATGTTGAGCTTGCATTGAGCTACCTCTGGACAGGGCCAGATTGAAACGCTTGTATATATAGTACCCCGCTCAGCTCAGCTCACGCCCCAATACAAAATATTGGCCTTCGACTCAGATAACATCCTCAGTCTCTAAGGTCTGGTTTTTCATCAGTTGTGGTTGATTCATCATACCATGGACTACCTTGTTATACCTATCTTGATTCAATATATAAGTTGTGTTGAAGGTTATTCGTCTTGTGTATAATCTTGAAATACATCCACATAAATGACAGGAGTTAAGGCAACACTGACCTTCAGATTCTGAGGTTGCAGCACAAAGGTTGCAAAGGAGACCTTAAAGTATCATTGAAATTGATATAGTATTGGTACTTTGTAGCATAGCAAGTACCTTTAAAGTATCATTGAAATCGTTTGAATTGTTTCCGCTGCGATTTCTTGCAGATGTCAAAGCATGGTTCAACAATGCTTGAGTTGTGACCCAGTTCCTGTCTTCAATGTATGGAATAACGCTAGAAGGAAAGCAGAGCTGCCAAATTCATCCAGTAAAAATTTTAGTTACTTGCATTATTTATGTGTGTATATATAGACACACAAACTTAGAAAGAGGGAGAGAGGAACAATTTAGTCTACCTTTGTAGGAAAAGAAATTCCAATCAAAAAGCCAACCACAATTCCTATGATCGTTGCTATAGTGAACCTCACAGTCACATTTTTTTTCCCAACGAGTCCACTGCAAGCCCTAGTTTTTTCGAGCAAAACAGCGTACAGTGAAAATAAGTATATGATACATAAAAATTGCAGCTCTCTGTTCACAAGAACTTATATACACCTGCAGCTGATGGAACCAAGCTTTGCCATGATTTTCCAACTTTAAAATCGCAAAGATAGGGATTCTTGAAGCCGGAAGCTGTTCCACATTGTTCAAATGTTCATAATTGCTAGTTCTTCAAAAAGATGGCTCAGCCTTCATGACAACATGATCAACAAGCAGCAGGTTCTGTAACATTTTAGTATGAAATAAAGTTAAATAAAGTGTAAATGATACAAAATTGTTCTAGCTCAAGAATGATAAAGTTTCATAACCAGGCATCATAGGCAGCAAGTCAGTAGATGTACATGAGCCAGTTAAAGAACAAGACCTCAGTCTAAGAAAACACCGTAGTGTTGAATACTTCCAATAACATATCCTGTTTAATTGAGAAGAAGACATAAAAATAAAGTGAAAAAGAAATGATGATTCTGTTTCATTATTCTATTGAATATGACTGTTTTTGGAAAAGAAACCATTAAAACATTAAAAACAGAAAAGTGCCATGAAAATATATTACTAACCCATAAGATGTTCATAGTCACATTGAAAAGCAGTAACCATTTTTTGTACATTTTATTAGCCTAATAGAAAAATACACTGCTTAGTATTCAAAACATGATCCACCAACACATACACCTAGAAAAAGAAATATAACATCACAGAGAAAAGAAACTGTTGCTTCTGAAGGCCAACTTCAGGATTTTGTATAAGTTCCTCAGCAAAGCAATTGATTAAAAAACAAAGGCAAGAGACAAAAATTAGGGATTAAAATTATCTTGGTTATAAATTATCTTTTTAGTTGCATATTGGCCGAGAAATCTAACTATTTGACTTTTCTTGGCCAGTTTTCCTGTCATATATTAATTCTTGACAAAGAAAAAGAAAAGAAAAACTATCATGTCTTGGTCAATGGCTAATATGCAGAACATAGGATCAGCAGAACTGATGAATGATATGAAAAAGTGGCCTATATTTGACAATTGCACTGCAATCTAATTACAACAAAAGCCACGTAAGAAAAAAAGGTGCACATATGGATCTCAAGCTATCCATTTACATATCCAATTGAATGTAACCCCCAACATTTTAGCTCTCCAAATGGAATCTACACCAAGACCAGGAGGGATGCCAATTGGCTGTCCTGGTCCAAGAGCTATAGGTTCTGGTCAAAATTCGATCAAGAGCAAGGTTGATTCAAGGTGCAATCCACCAGGTTAAGCTTCCACCAAGTTATGGAACCCCGGAGGAGATCTGAGCTGTGCGTAAACCTCTGCTCCAGATAATAGATATGTTAAGCTCCTGAATGTATTAAATTATAAATTTTGTTCCATAAAAGTCAATGCATTTAAGAAAACTGAACATTTTAATGAGATGGCTCTATGATGGAAAAGATTTAGGTCTGAACATGTGCCACTTCAGCTATAAGAAAATATTATGATGAAGTAATCACTAAAATTGGCTGAGAGTTTTCTACTCTCTGATTCTTGATTCTTGCTTATCTAGTCAAATCAAAATCTATGGCTTTCTTCTCCCTGGCTAATCTCTTCTCCCCCTTCATTGGTAAACAATTTGTTGCCACCAATGATGCTTCTAGACACAAACCCAAACAACTCTAATTGAAGTCACTGTGGTCAAAAGCCTGATGCTTCCAATCTGGCGGGGAACATAGAGAAGGAGAAAGTATTCAATGCTCTAAACATAGACCTAAGGCTTCAAAGAGGTTTCAAAGAGGAGGGTTCATTTAAGAAGTTTAAGGCTCAGGATATTGCAAAGAGCAATGAATCTTTGACCAGACTGCTTCAATCAATTTCCCTATCAAAAACATTATTTTCAAATCTCTGAAAGAAAAAACTATACTGACAATATTGCACACAACCAGCTCGTTGAAAACTCGAAAACTTGAAAATGTGATGATATCTTCAAACCCCTAACACTATTATAACCGAAGTTTGTCGTACCAGTAGATACCATACCGTATCAGTAACAAATTGGTATGCAGTTGCGTACCATACCTTAAATCATGTTTTTATTCACACCATGCTCTGAGGGCAGTAAGCATTCATCATAAATTTCCTTCTTCTGATGACACATACATACATACATACATACACTAGATAATATGCTTACAAGACAAACCAAGACATATCTCTATCAATGATAAAACATAGATATCTTCAGGCTTTGACAATACTCCATCATGTAACTCATAAGACATATCATGAAATTCCGCAGACTGCAGACTGCTCTCTCTCTCTCTCTCTCTCTCTCTCTCTCTCTCTCTATCTATCTATCTATCTATCTATCATGATACATTCCAACAAACTAGGGCTCAACCCACATACATGTAAAGCAACTTATTTGCAAGAAACAGTACTGCATTTATGCAAAAGATTGTGGATAAAAAAATAGTTGCTATGAAGCTCATAATAACAAGACCTAGTCCCAAAGCAAGAAGCTTTACTGAATAATCATGATTCTTCATAATTCCACCAGGATAAAGCTTTTTTTCTTTCTGTTCCATCCAGGTATAGTCAAAACTTTTTAACATTTTATGAACAAAAAGCACATAAGAAGGCTTGAAATAATGATGTTGCTAACCAAAGGGCACCACTAGTAAATTTGAAAGCTACATATTCAACCGCATGCATGTCTTTTCTTCAGTACATATGTCAATCACCAATCACAAATAGCCTAACCTTGCGCCATGCTTTAAAAACTACCTCAAACTATAGTCTGCTATCAAAAAATTGGCAACTTGTATCCTTTCTCTTCATGCACAGGAGCACAACAAGGGCGAGCATGCTATACTTGCTTCTTGTGAAAATTGCATTCAAGAGATGATTTTACTCATCCAGAAGAACTTGTGACCTTGTTCCCACAGAGCTAGGCAAAGATTGACACTCGCTGTGCAAGCTTTTTGACTTCACATCCCTATGAGTCGATAATCGTCAGAAACCAATACATTCAATCTCCAGCAATCATACAAACAGTTCATACTAGTTGTGTTTCCATTGCGATACAAGTCCTGTACTCAAGCCTCCAAGGAAGTATCTAACTGCGACAATCTAATATCCAAGAACGAAAACCACATTCACCAACCAAAATTCAAGTATCAACCACTTCCAATTAAATCAACAAAAGTACAATCCACAGAAACCCAAACGAAAACACTCTTTTATCCTTAAAAACACTTTCTCCAAAAAAAAAAAAATCCCGCAAGAAATTTAAATAAGGAATAAAGAAAAGCCGACTCCAACAATCAAATAACAAATAAGATGAACTCCCAAGAACATAGAAAGAAATGCTCAATAATAAAAATAAAATCAACGTAAAGACCTCTTCTTTATTTTTTTTTTGTTAACACTAATCACGGAAATCTCATCTCATAATTCATAAAAACAAACTGAACCGCTCAAATCAAAAGGACATAAAGAAGACGAAGCTGGATCCCAGGATAGAAGCCCTAGACCTGATCAAGGACTCCAAACAAATGCGAAGACTTGCAGCGTACTGGGACTCCTCAAAGACCCCTCTCTTCTCCTCCTCTGTTAACACTGGAAGAACACGGGTGAAATTCGGATTCTCAGCTGCCGTTCGGGCAACGAAAGGAAGAAAAGGTGGCGACAAATAGCGGGCCAGGCATGCATGCTAAGGTAAATAGTGCTGCCGATTGGATGGTTTTTTTCTGGCTCATTATTTTATCAAATTTTTTTAAAAAAAATTTATCGAAAAAAAAATATGTGTCTATATTTTATTTTTTATATATTTTTTTATCTAATTTTATTGATTGCGCCCACGTTGGTCGCGTCCGAGCCGTCATTGTACACACAATGTTGACCGATGGTGATATGGGTGACGAGAGGGTGATTGGTTGAGCCAATGCTTCGATGCCACATGGCATGAAAAATCTCCTCACGTATGTTTCCGTAGCTGTGGCATTATCTTTTCAAAATTATATTTAGTAAATGCTTTATCAAATACTCCAGAGTGCGGTCTAAGTACCGCCACGTGTCACGTCGAGAATGGTTTCAGACATTGTGTTCTGGTACCAAAGTTGGGCTTCTTAGCATTGGTGGAGACAGAATTTGGCATATTTTGGTCTTATTTTTAGACCGTTACTATTTAATAAACGCTTTATAAGGGTAGTAGTCTTGAGCGGGCTAGGAAAGTTTTATCATTGTTATTTTAAAAAATTATAGTTATATTCTTCTATTTTGGTCGATTTGCACTTACATCATCTTGAGTTTAATAATTTTTAATTGAATCTTTTAAGTTAGAACACTGACCTAATATTATCCTTATAGCTCATCCATCATCCAATATCGTAGTCCATCATCTGAAATGATGAAACTACCTCTCTTCATTAATTCTTCGAATTTTGTATTTTTTATTTTATTTTTGTTCCTAGTTACGATCTGTGGTTGAATGTTTTCTTCTCTTAACATAGGTAGAGTTGAATTTTAATCATCACAAAAATTTGTTGTTGCTGAAGTCATTGTAGGTTTTGTTGGATTACGGCTTGTGATATTTGCTCTCATGCTATCAATCACTTTAAATGCCATGTGCTTAATGGATTGCTAATTAGGCGAGGGTTTGAGTGCAATTCTCGAACATGAACCCTCTCTCTATGGGGCTGGACCGTATGCCTCCTTGCCCCACATAGCCTTTCCTTGTGTTAGCATCTTCGGCAAATACTTTATAAGTAGTAGACCCTGGGTGGGCTAGAAAAGTTTTATTTTATTATTTTAAGAAAATTATAGTTTCACCCTCCTTAGTGAGTTCGCTTTAGGCCGGCCTACTGCAAGAAAGGCTTCAAAAATAAAATAGAAAGAAAAAAGACCCCTCTTAATGAGTTCGCTCAACCCATGCCCTGCTAAAACCTGAACTCCTTGGCACAATGGTATCCCATCTCAAGGCACTCTACAAGTTGCAATAAGATTCCAAGCAATCCTTCAGTTGAGCACATTGTGTGATTTCTAGTGCAAGCTCGCAAAATTAAAGGCAAAGCTTTAACCATTATTGTTCTCGAAGACTTGTAGTTCTTTGAGTCTCCATCCTAGGGGAACCAAAGGATCAGCTTGGCCGATTTGCAGGCGCATCACCTCTTGTCTCATGAAGGCCTTCCCCTCCTCCCATTGTAGCAAGCAGTGCACTTGATATATCCCTAGAATCATAGGTGCCGCCATTTGATGCCATTGATTTGATGCTCTCCGCCTTCTCTATGACTGTGAAGTCAACCAAATGAACAATGTCTAAGCATTGCTAGCTTCACCCTCGACTTCGACGGTGAGTGTAACAACCCAGGACCTCACCCAAAATGGCTAGCCGGCATGGGTCCTCACAGTGAGCCAACAAGGGATGAGTAGGAGCCAAAGCTAGCTGGCAAGGGCGATGGCTTGAGCATTGAACCGAAGAGGTCGTATGGTGGAGAGATGTGCATGTCAGTAGAGAGGGAGTCTCGGAGCTCCACCTCGATGACAAAAGAGGAAAATTTAAAGTAGTGTCGAAGCCAAAGGAGCAGTTCAAGTTGTTGGAGATAGAGTAGACGGAGTTAGTGATGGGGGCATGGTTGGTTGGGGTGAAGAAATCAGGGAAGGGTGGGTCGAATCTTTGAGGGAGACGGGCTCAAAGAGGTCGTCATTAGGGGTGGGGTCCACATGGGCTACCAGCCAAGTGTGGGGGCATGTCGAATGTCCGGCTCCAGTGATGAGGCAGTTGGCAGGGAGGCTTCCATTGGTTCATGTGGATGGGTAGGAGGAGCTCGGATAAGGCTGCAAATGAGTCGGATAGACCGTGATTCGACCTGACCAAACCCGCTTAGACCCAACGTAGCCCATTTGGAGGACTTATGGGGCCGAGTTGGATTTTAAAATTGAACCTGTTTCATTTTTTTGTATCGGATTTGGATTTACTGAATTCAGGCCCAACCCGAACTGCACCTAACCCTAGATTTTATTTTCTTGGATTATTGGGGAAAGTAATGGCGGTGCCTCCGACGGCCCCGATGCTGGCGCTCTACGTCGGAGACCTCCATAGGGCAGTGATGGATGCGCACATCTTCAAGCTCTTCTCCTCTATTGGGGTGCTGACATCTGTCCGGGTCTACCGCGATTTCGCCACCGGGCACTCTCTCGGTTATAGCTACGTCAACTACATTTCCACCCAAGATGGTACAAACCTTGAATTTTTCAATGCCTTTGCATGTTCTTGATTTCGATCTCTTCTCTTTGGAACCTTGGATTTCGTCGTGCTCCTCGTAGACGTAGACCTTGAGGTCAAGGCCAGAGTCGTAGCCTTGATCGGGTCAGGAGAGGGCGTCGATGCAGTCGAAGAGGGAGGCAGCGGAGCGGCCTGTGGAGAGGGGAGCAGGGGAAGGGAGGGGGCAATAGAGGCGGTCAAAGATGTGGATGAGGAGGAAGGTGGCGAGGATGAGGGCGTCGATCTGGTGGGCCCTCGTGAAGAGAGAGAGAAGGTGGTTGTGGTGGTGGGGCTCGCCGCTAGCAGCGGAGAAGCCTCCAGACTCCATAGTGCGAACACGTCGATAGCTCTGGAATGCTCGACCACGAACCACAGCTTTCAAGCAGTCTCTACCACCTCACTTGTTATGTCCGGGCCCATGGGCCTACAATGGGTTATCCCGAATAGGGCCCAAAATATGCAACCCACATATTTATGTTCATGAGTTTGAGTTTATCTATTTATTTTTTTATTTTATTTTTGTATAACAAAAGTCTTGATGCTATCTCTAGCCTATGAATTCTGTTCGCCCTAAGAAACCAAAAACTTGCGGTCACAGATGGTCAAAGATTATAGATTTTTTTAGCAATTAATGTGTTTCTAGGATAAACATGGTTTTCACTGTGATGATTTATTTATTCTATATTATATAATTTATTTTTCTACTTTGTAATTCCTATAATGGCTTTCAATGTTCTGGACTCGACCCAGACCCGACCCAAACCTGAATTTTTTGGGTTGGGAACGGATTATACATGGATCCGACCCGACCCAAATGACTCATTGGTGCAAAAATTTTAGCAACGGACATGACCCAACCTGATTCGATCTTTTATTGGATTGGGTCTAGGTCCAATATTAAGACCCGAACAAGGAACCAGGTTGGGTCGGAGTCACTCGTGACCCGGTCCGACCCCATTTGCACCCCTAGGCTCAGAGGAGAAAGGGAGAACGAGCAGGAGAGGGACCAAGGAGAAAGAGGTGGAGCTTTTAAAGGTGGCATAGAAGATTGGCGGGTAATTGAGGTTGGAGAGGGCAGTGGAGAGAGAAATGGTAGTGTTGGTGCCGACAGAGGCATCAGAGATGGTACGGAAGGTGGTGGTTTCTTTGGCGTGGTGGACTTTGGAGGAGGCAATGGTGCCGACGGGGCGTCCGGCGGATGTAGTAGGAGTGGTCGAGGCCTTTGTTGTAGGGATCCGACAAGACGACAACATCGCCATTCACATCGAATTGCTTGAAGATACATTGAAGACTTCTCCATTTTCCCTTCTATGGCTTCCACTCCTGAAAATTGATGCCCAAGGTATTTTAAACCTAAAATAATTAAATTATCATGTGATGAGCATATAACACCATTCTATTGATGGAGATGACCGACAGTATCACATTGGGCGAATATGCTAATTTAAAGGATCCAATTAAAAATTTTCAAATCCGAAGAGGTGTCAATACAAATCAGTCAAAATAGAGGGGCTGCAACTATAATTTTTCTATTATTTTTAAAAGAGAAGGGGTGATAGATGAAAAATATCAAAAGGATGGTGGGGATCATGTTAACTGGAGGTTATTTTTTCCTTTGATTTAGAGCCATGATGGCATTCAATGTGAATTGCTAGGCTAATCTATGGGAAAGGTGTGTCTGCTACATGCAAAGGAAGCATGAAAGGATATATTCTCGTAATCTGCTTAATGGTAGCAAATCTTATCATTAACTATGTTGAATAAAAATACATTTTAGCTTATAGAATATATCATTCGGGCATGAGATTTAAAACTAGCAGGTATTGGTGCTTCCAGTCGTGGTTAAACTTTTTAGATCTTCTTTATTCTAGCTAGGAACGAAGGTGGGACTAATTATTGGGTAACAAGTAGCATGCCTTTCTTTTAAAACTAGCAGGTATTGGTGCTTCTTGTTGTGGTTAAACTTTTTAGATCCACTTTATTCTAGCTAGGAAGTAGGAATGAAGGTGGGACTAATTATTGGGTAACAAGTAGCATGCCTTTCTTCTAAATTCCTTCTCCCTCCTATAATTTACTCTTAATGAATGTGCATCAATATTTGATTATAAATGGAATTTATACCAAAGTTATTATAAACCTTATATTTTATAGGAAAGAAGAGATGCAAAAGTTGCATGAAAATCTTAGACAAAAGAGTTGCACAATGGGAATTCTTCAGAAAATAAAGATATATTATGGAGCATAGCTACAGTTTCCCACTCCATTCCTTCCTCTGATGTGATATCTAGTAAATGCCTAAACTCTTATGGGACACTCACTTACATCCCACTCATTGCACCAATCTCCAATTGCCACGGCAATCGAAGAACCAAGCAGGGAATGGATATTTTAATTCCTTAAATACTTTTATAATCACAACAAGAATAGAAGTTTAAGCACGCATCTCCAGAAAAAACAAAGTATACTTATCAAGCTCCACTCATATAATTGAGACAAAGTGGACTAAACTTGCATGGACCCTGTTCGTAAAACATGCAAGCAGTTAGCAGTTGACAACTTCTAATTCAAATTAAGTTATGACTATAACTTGGACCATGCCCTGTCCAATTAGAGTCTAGAAACAATTTTAGGTCTTTTTCTTTCTCTTGGTAGGAAGAGAAGCTTGTAGCTGGTATTACCAAAGTCAGAGAATCTCATAGTATATAAGTTGCAGAACCAACACCAAACTACACATCAGGAACCATAAGTGAACAGAGACCAACACACCATACTGAACATCAAGAACTAGAAAATGTAGAACGGTAGCTCGATCGCCTTCTCGATAGATATGGGATGCAAGGAATATAATTCAATAAGGGGGATTAATGACAACTGTTTGTAGAGGGGTTTCGTAATTCATTTAGCCACTATTGGAGAGTCACCTACCAACCAAACTTGCAGTGCTTGAAATTTAGGCACAGCAGTTTGAAGAATAACTGGAAAAAAAAAACATTACTAGCCCCTGTTTTTTGCCAAGGTTTAAAATGATGGAGGCTATGACATCATAACAGCCAATGTTTACAATTATAATTGTTATAACTGTTTTTGTGACCTATTGTAAGGGTGCCCATAGTGCCATTATATGGTCGTTATATCATAAGAATAATAATTTTGTTTCAAAGTTTTGACTATTCATCTTCTTACAAATTAATGTATTGCTAATTAAAATATCTATACCGGTGTATATATCCTTAGATTGTGACATTACAAGTGACTTACTTTGACACATTTATGATCCTAAACCAACTTAAAAATGATCAGACTGATCTAAATCAAAATTATCTAAATCATGCTTAGTTCGAAAATTATGTTCCTTTTCAAGTATGTATAGGACGGAAATACCGTGTATCCCAACCCAAATTTGAGTCAACCTGAAATTAGTACATCATATATCTTATGATGTTCGTGAATTTATTCTTAAACACTATCATGGCTGGTCCCAAGCTCGAATAAGAAATGCGGAGCATTGACATGCTGGTTGTATAATTATATCATCAACTATGAAATGGATCTTAAATTTAGCATAGTCATGATAATGTATACGTAGTTTTTAATTTTAGATTGTCGATAATATTTGTGTATTACTTATCAATATTATTTGCATATTATATGTACGATAAAATTATATAATCTAGTTAGATATAATTATGATGGATGGCTTGTGTTTACATTCTTTTGAGCCGGTTTGATCTAAAAAAATCTGATAGAACGATAAGATAAATCATGAATCTAATCTAATCAATTGAATACAAATGGATTAGGCCTTGATTAATTTATTACTCAGCTTAAATGAAGGCTTTAAATCTTGCGGATGGGAATGTTTCTGTTTCTTTATAAAATCGGATGCCCTATTGTCTCTACCCATCCCACTTGAGCGTTTTCATAAGTACCCTCCATCTATTACCTTATTTTTTGTTTATTCTTTTTTTTGTTTGATTGTTTCTTTTCTCCTTTATTCCTTCTGTTCTTCCTTTTTCTTTTATTTTTTCTTTACCTTTTTTCATATTTTTCTTTTTTCCTTTCCTTTCTTTCTTCTTTCTTTCCTTCCTTCCTTCATTCCTTCATTACTTTTTTTTTCATTTTTCCTTCCTTTCATTTATCTTTCCTTTTTCTATTTTTTTCCCATGCCTCTTTCTTCTACTTTGCCTACATGGATGGATTTTTGAGTCTAGCCACCACCTCAATCTTGTTTTCTCATAAGAATGGGAAAAATCCGATAGAATGGTCAAGACACCTTTCATTCTGCTATAATTTAAAACATTGGTTCAAATATAAATGGATCTATATTTTACTTATCTCCAATCCAATTGACATTACTTGTAGCCCCAGTGGCATTGCCTTCTAAGCCGAAAGTCAAAAACTTCTTTTACTAAAATAATTCTATTAATCAAAAAACAATAACTAAAAATAAAGTTATCATCTCCTAATTATTTTTGTTATTTTTTATTTAATGATATATAATAATCATTATATCAGCTACTATTTTAGTTCCTAACATCCAAATCCAACTAGATCCAGTTACATAATAGTTATTAAATTATTATCTGTATGTTAATAGTGAAAAATGAAAATAGCGGAGGCCCATTTCAGCAAATGTTGAAACCAAGTTTCCATTGGGGAAATCTGAGGAAATCTGGACCCTGTCTTCCCTCCTCTCCTTATACTTTATTTTACTTTTTCTTTCAATATCTGCAACGTGAGGAAGACTTGTAGGAATTCCTCTCCTTTGGTAGAGACCGAAGGCATTGGATTGGTCCCACATTATCACATAGTTTGGGCAACTTCAAGAGAATCCATGTTAAGAGGGTCGGATGCAAGTAGGTCAAGTGACCTTGGTCTCACCCGAATCCAGAATCGATATATGGGTCGAGCAGTGTGGAAATCCTCATTAGGTCAGAAATGATCTTCTAAATGGGCTTAGATCATATAACTTTAGTAGTCTAACATGCCAATCTCTAATGTAAGGCATCATAGGATTTGTAGGTCATGTTGGATTAGATTGCAATTTGGATGGGCGAGTTTGAGTTAAGGGCTAGTCCTGGCCTATACCAATCTTTATATCTCACAACTCTAATCCTATCCCATCTTGGATTAGAATTTTTTTGCAATAACCCAATCCATGTTGACCTAACTTCACGCCGGATTGGTTTAATCTCCAATTGGACTAGATTAGATGAACCTAGGGCAAATTGTATGAGTCATTCAAGATCAAAAAAGATATTAAAAAAAAAAATATTTAGTTAGTATTTTGTTGGTTAGGATCTCATTTGGTGCACGTCTAATTCAATAGGATTAAAAATATATAGTTAAGCAAAACATATATTTTTTTGTGAAAATAAAATTGATACATTTATTTATCGAAATAGGGATGATTCTTGAGCCCAAGCTAACCCGATTTCATAAATTTTTGGTCCAATCCAACCCAGTAGGCCGGTTGGTCTAATCAAGTTCAAATTGAGCCTAACCCAACTTATTAGTCATGTAGATGAAAAGGAAGAAGGAGAAAACATCTCATACTCGTATTGGCAACTGGAGATAATTTGTTAATTGCAGTACTTATTTATAGAGGCATACCATGATGACCATTTTCCTGGGAGGGTTTTAATAACTACCAATATTTATGGAGCTCTAATACATCAAACTATAGGAAATGATTAAGATTGCATTTACTACATTCACTAATAATTTTGGGGAAGGTGAGATTTGATGCCCTTATAAATCACATCATTTTCTCAATTTTTATTCCAAAAAGAATAGTGATACAGATCACTGTTTCTTTATGCTAGAGGTCTTATATTAGGAGGCTTTTATTTCAAATTAGGAGAGGGGGACAAAATCACCAAATAGGCACGTCCTTTTCCTCTCCCTCCTCTCTCACCCCTTTGGAGCCATCTTGTCTCCTTGCATTGATTGCTTTGGCTTCCATTATAACCTCAGCATCCACATCATCTTTGTATGGTGCCCCACAGATCCTCCTCTTTTTCTTTAATTGGTGGATTCTAGGTTTTTTGTATGTTTTTTTTTTTGGTTCAATTGGTGGAAAATGATTTTTCTTATGTTTTTGAAGTTGAAAAGTAGATAGAGTTCTTGTAACCGGTTGCCATGCCGTCATATTTTGCATATAATTATCATTTGGAATACACTAATAATTTTAATATAAAATTGAAGCTTTAATGGCCGACTTCATGGTTTTCGGGCATTATATTTTCCTTTTGAGACTATGTAAAAAATAAAAGAAAGCCACTTTTAATTTTCATGAGATAGGGAATTTATTATTTTTGTGGATTAGAATCACTTTTAATTTTATTTGTTTATTCTTTTTTAGAGCATATTGATCTAGTTTCATTTTTTTAGATGCTTGTGCCGTTGGTCTCGTAGATAGATTATGTGCAACCAATACTCAACAAATTTTTGCATGCAACCTTAGAAATATGTATATTTAATTTCATTTAAATACATAATTGAAGTATGCCCACTCAGACAGGGGGCAAAAGTATCTAGAAATTCTAAAATTTGATTAATTTTTTTAAAAAAACAAATTAAACATGATTGAAATTTGTAAGAGAAAAATAAAATAGGTTTTTTTTTTTTTGCAACACGATGCAAATATCTAACTAAAAGCTCGTTTGGGTAATCCAATAATATTTGGACTGAATTGTCTATTGAATTCAAGGACTAGGAAGCCAATTTGAGCATAACCTATACCAATGCAACACTCTCTTAATCTAAATCCTTTGGGGAGGGGAAAAAAAAAAAAGGATCTCCTTGGTCCTTTTTTTTTTCTTGCAGACCAACATATCTACAGACTGAGAATTAGGTAAAACCATGGTGAGTCTTTTAAAGATGTTGGATCGGGCGGGCGAACAGATCCGATTCTTGTAGAATATTTCTATAAGAATATCCAAACAAATTTTAAGTAAAAATATGTCCGAGACCAGTTCAACATTTTCACTAAACAGGACTAAAGTCCAAATCCAACATCAAGTCCGGAAAAAATAATTGCTACATCACAATTCAACCAGTTGTCCACAACTTCACTGAAATAGATATCAACGGCAACAAATCACATATTTTCATAGTGCTAGCATAACACCGAAACATCATCCACAAAAGATAACAAAACTTTTTTTGGTAACCTTTTCATTACCTTGCTCGTTGGTAACCTGTGGTCAAGGTGGCTCATAGACTGCATTAACCTCCGGCGCTGCCCGGCGTTGATGTGCAGGCTTGTAGTTCAGGTATAGGTTTAGACGTAGACTAATGTAACTTTTTGGCTCAAAGTTTAGGCCAACTAATAAGTTTATCTTGCTTTGTCTTCTATCATGGATTTGATTTTTATGAACCCAACCCATCACGAACCAAAACCCAACATTTTGCTGAAAATATAACATATAACTCTATTATTAGATCCCTCACATTTTTTTATATAGTTCATTGATTATACTTAGAAACTATATCATTGGGCTTTCCATGCAATGATATCTCCTTCAGACCCATCCTTGAAATGTCCGTCTTGCATCATATTGAATAGAGTCTTACCCGAATGAATAGCTATTCCACATCCCCTCTTCTCCATGTTCCGGGACTAAAAGCTGATAGAATTCAGATAGGATATTAGTATATCCATAACATGCAAATCTATATTGCTTTAAATAGGTATAGATACAGATTGAGTATTAAAAATATGGATATAAATATAGATATAAATTAAATATTTTAAACTTTATAACCACCAAATATCACCAAGTAGAAGGGAAATAAAACCCAACGTTTAATATGAATATTTATTTATCTTAAAAATTTATGAGTGCTATATAATACTGAATATTTGGATACAGATTGTACAATTGTTTATCCATATCTGTATCTCTTTCATTAAATGGATACAAATATGAATACATCTTAGTCAAATGCTAAAATGTTTCTTTATCCGATATACAAACAGATGCGAACGGCTACTTTCTGATCTACTTTCACCCCAACGAGGTCCGTGTCCATAATGAGATTAGACGAAGTAATGCATGGAACTTTATTTTGTGAAAAGAAAATTGAAGGTCTTTGTGTTACATTATCAGAATTTTGAATGGGACATATACCATTGTGTGCTTTGGTACCAGAGTGCTTTGCTCTGCACTCATCAACTCTATTTACATCATTTCACGTAGATGAACCAGAAACAATGTGTAAAAACCTACACAAAGGTTACTAAGATTGGGAAAAGCCTAATAACTCTCCACCAACTACTCTTCTTGAGCTGACTCCATTGAATCAGACTGCAGTGCAGGAAACCAGAGTTCAATACGAGTCCCACCACTCCTGTTGGCAGCATCAGGTGTCAGGGGTGAAATGACACGCACAACACAACCATAACTCTCTAGGATCTCACGAGCAACGGTCAGTCCTGCAATAAAGTTCCATGTCATATTGTCCTCAACCATACCATCTGAAAAGAGACCAGATCCAAATGGTGTGAGAGAAGGCAGCTGGGTCTGCAAGAGAAGATGGCAGGAAATATATTAGTTTGCGGGTATTGTATTGAGATCACTATAAAACTGACATAAGCAAGCATTGCAGTGATATTCCTTCTAGTCAGCGCGCGCGCACACACAAAAAAAGGTTAGGCCGGCAGCGAGGGCAATGATATAGCATCAACATAGTTAAGAAGTATGGAAAAGACAGACATGAATAACACATATAAATTTAATTGCAACTTATGGTCCCTGGCATAATTTGCTCATATATATTACTTTTCTTTCAATATTAACAGCATAAAGAAATTTTTGATATGTGCTTCACTTGATGCCTGAATTTACATTATGAACATGTTGATTGTTTTAAAAGGATGAAGGGTTTTTTTTGCATGTATACACTTCTAAACATGCGAAATTACATGAATACCTTTGTAAAGTTACTATTTGTATGTATACCCTCATGAAATATTTATTTGTATGTATACCCTTTTTTTTATTTCTTTTTATGCATATGTACCCATATCATCTAATGTCATTCAAAAAAATGGATTAAAATTAAAATGATTGAAATAATCTTATGGGTAGACATGCAAAAAAAAAATTTTGTCATATGCATGTAAATAACAACTTTGCAAGAGTATTCACGCAATTTTGCATATTTAGGAGGGTATACGCTCAAGAAAACCTATTAAAATATAATCACTTGGTTGAGACTTGCCAAGTCTTTCATGATTTGGTTGGATCCACAAGTCAAAATAAAGGCCAAGTCACATTGTCAATTTTCTTTATTTAAGATCTTAACTCGGTCAGGTAAGAATATTCGGTGATTATTTTGGCAACACCGTTCTTCATTTGATTTTGATATAATTATCATTATTAAGTCTATGACATCTAAGTATTCTTCATTATTTTTAAAAGATTAAAGCATATTGAATTTAATTAATTATAGATGTTTAAATCAGTAAAACATTTTTTAATAATTTATAAATGTTCAGTTGGTGTTTGTTGTTGAGGTGTTTCATAAAGGCATCATAATTTCTTCCATAAGAATTGATATCAATATGGAATCATGCGGCATGATAATACTTTTGTTTTGTCACCTTCATCAATTAAGAATGACTGAATTATCTTCTGTTGATTTGACCCTGCCATTTGAGCATATGCCCCAAATTGAATATAATTCAATCACAAGATTTTGGACTTATGTTCAAATAGCAGAAGTCAATTCTCGTGAAGATAATTCAGTCATTTTAATTGAGGAGGGTGACCAAAAAAAATCAGTATTATCATGTTGTATGATCTCGTGTTGACATCAATTCTTATAAAAGAAATCGTGATGTCTTTATGAAATTCTCGCCTCAACAAATAAATAACTCACCATTTATAAATCACTAAAAACCATTTCACTAATCTAAACATCTACAATTAATTTAAATTCAATATGCTCGAATATTCCAAAAATAATGAAGAATATATATCTATCATAGACTCAATAATGATAATTACATCAAAATCAAATGGAAGAATAGAATTACAAAATTGGTCATCCAATTCCAACTTAACCAAGTTAAGATCTTAAACAAAGAAAAATTAACTATGTTACTTGGCCTTTTTCTTTACTTGCCGATTCAATCGAGTCATGAAAGACTTGGCAAGCCTCTGCCGATCTTTTATCATTTTTTTAATATATTTTTTTGAGTGTATATCCTCCTAAATATGAGAAATTGCATGAATACCCTTGTAAAGTTGCTATTTGCGTATATACCGTTATAATGTTTTTTTTTTTTGCATAGCTACCCAGAAGGGTAAGTCATTTTAATATTAGACCGTTTATTTTTTAACGATGTTAGATGGTATAGGTACATATGCAAAAAAAGAAAGAAAAAGAAGGATATATATGCAAAATAAGTATTTTATGAGGGTATATGTGCAAATGGTAACTTTATGAGGATATTCATGCAATTTTAGATATTTAGGAGGGTATATATGCAAAAAAATCTAAGGATGAAAAACTTGTAACCAATATATATAAGCAAAAAGTTCATAGCAATAGTCAGAATATCTATATTATAATAATGAAAAAGCCTTGGTATCTGACGAGTTATGGCCATGGATGCCGTCTAATTACATGAAAGACCCTTGCATTCCCATCTTTAATAGAACAGGCCCCTTTTGGTTTACTTTGTACTCACCTTGGGTTTGAGATATAAAGAAGTGCTGGGCAAAGCATGGGCAAGTCATGTAAGTAATGACACAATTCTCTAATTACTCAGGAGATCACAGCCATCCATGCTTTATTGCTCACATGCATGCATTTGCCCCAGCAATAGTATTTATAATCTCAAGCGCAGAAATGGTTTAGCATGATAATGATGAAAAAGAAGAAAGACCAAGTTTAAAATGCTCCATGAGAATTTCTGGAAGAAATGAAATTCCTACTGATGATCTCTAACAATACAATAACCAAATAGAACGGAATAAATAGTTCTATCAGTACCATGTAATGCATGTCAGGTCCATCATCATCGATGACAATTAGGGCACCACCAGCAGGTGCTTTGGTTGCATATATTTGAACTTTACCACCAACATGTGTACGCAACAGAGCCCCTTCTATAAGATTACTAAGTGCCTGTCGCAGAGCAGATTCCTCCACAGAGACTTGCAATGGATGAGACAGTTCACTGAATTCTAGCAAACGCTGCTGCTTATTAGCAAGAGGTACCGCAGCACCAACCAAATCTGTCAATACATCGGAGATAGTGCATGGTCTGCCTGACATAAACAATGAACACAAGCAAATGTTATTGCACACCTGGGAGAACTTCAGCAGATATATTTAAGGTAATCTAGTAAATGATAGATGCAAATAACTAGCACATGACTAATTTAGACCAATAGACTCCTTTTGGAATCAAGACCATGAAAAAATTGAACAGCAGAAAAATTCTAATGCTTGTAGTGCAAAAAAATGTATCCATACGCATAAATGGAATCCGAATAACTATAGCAGACAGACAAAAGCATCCCTGAAACTTAATTGTATTAATCTTTCTTCAACTAGGTCTATTAAGATTTCTTCATTTCGTTCTATCATTCTTTTTCTTTTTTCTTTTTTCTTTTTTTTTTTAGAAAGTACATTCACAGTCATCCAGTTCTAGAACATATCATCTAATTTTCCACCTTCAGATTGCAGCAGGCTTGAGAATATTACCTTGGTAATAGCAAGCTAAGGATGTTCACTAGTTATGAGAGCTAAATAATTATAACCAGTAATTCTGGTTTTTCTAACCTGCCATCTGTCGTCTAGCATGAAAGTTCTCTTAGGCTAGAATTGCCTTGGTCAGAAACTCAGCTTCAACTTATAGATAGTTGATTTAGCAGAGAGCTTGTGACAACCTATCATATACCTAAACAAGTGTCTATGTGTGAGGGGGAAAATGAACCCTTTGTTAAATGCGCTAAGTATTTTTTAGCATTATTTTAGGAGCATGCTTTGAAGACTCATCTATAATACTTTTCTAACTAGACTTTCAGGTTTTAGCAATACAAGATATAACAAAATTTATGAGCTTTTAATCTTTAAGAAATATATTAGCATTATAAAATCAAAATTTTGACCTGGCGTCAAAAAACTTTATTTTGTACTGAAGTTGGAAAATAAACTTCTTATTCAAAAGGAATTTAAATAGTATTTTTCTTGAGTTAAAATTGGGGGGGGTGAGGGGAGGTACTTCCTTATTACATGTAGTGTCTTAAGTAAGTACAAATAAAAATGAAAATAAAATGAAGAAGAGGACATTTAGTTCTACTTGTTGAGTCACCAGTTTGGTTGACTAGCTAATCCAATCAACCTACATATGTGACCTAAAGGAACCAAACAACTTAAGCAACCAACTCAAGAAAGTGAAGTAACTTACTGGTTCCCACTTGCAAAACCGACCTACCTTGCCTATAAATAGATGCAAGGAGGACCAGCCAGGGAAGAAAAAGGAAAAGAAGGGGGGCTAGACTAGGAAGAGAAAAGGAAGAAAAAGGAGAAGAGACACCAAGCTAAGGATTTTAAGGGTTCTATTGCCAAAGAGATTGCAAGTTCCATTCTTTTAAAAAAGAAACTACCATGTTTACTAACTTTTGTATAAATTTGAAAACTACGGCTTGAATTTCAGTTAAATTGGGATTTCTAGAAAATTACTAGTCAAGCATATGTCTTCTTTTGGACCCCAAAGTCTAGCTACATTTGAAAATCTTGGAGTTAAAATGTTCCTTGAATCTGAATTTTGAGATGTCTTTAATACTTGAATCTTTCCAAACTAGGTTTTATTTTGAAACTTCAAAACATCAGTTAGCTTTTCAGACCTACATTTCTTTGGTAATCTTGGACTCTACAAACACCTCCCATATTAGTTTAAGGTCTATGCTTGGTTATAATTTATAAAAGATTCCCAATGCATTTCTTTTGGGAGGTTTATGCTCTATGCTAGTTGAACTGATATCTTTAATCTTTAATTGGAGATCTGGGAAAATAGATGAGTTTGTCTTGATAGTTTTGAACTTGTGTTTATGAGTTCCAGCGAGAAAGTTTGCATATCAGAACCATTTATAATAGTATTCATTCTTATTGAAGCTTTTTGTAGTGGACCATTTGAGATCTTATTAATCTTAAAAAAAAAAAACCTATTTAAAAGTGAATCTCGGGCCAGGTGGCATATGAGTGCCTCACTTGAATTATCGAGGAGACATCGCTGGCTAGGGGGTACAAGTGCCCTCATCTGAATATTGGGGAGGATATAAGTGGCTTGGTTTGCTTTAGCAGTGAGGATGATATGGATGGCCTCAAGGTTATAAATGAACCTTTCTAACAACTTTGATATTATGCGCGACACTTGCACTAATTTCTAAAATTGCATTTTCGTTGACCTTTGGACTAACCATTGAAATGACAAGTTGATGTATTTGTTATATTTTTAAATGTCAATTGTTTCCAATGAAAGATTTCGTTTATTCAACCATGGTGAGTTACTTATTAAGCTGTGTAGCTCACTTCTATTATTATTAAACATTTTCATAGTAATTAGGCAGACCTCACCGCCAATTTAAGTTGTAATAAAAGCAAAAAGTCTATATCCTCATATCTTGTATAGCATCAACAAGGATTGGGATTGGGACGGATTGGTCCCGAACCATCCAAGACTGATGAGTATTGCATAATACAATCAGAAAGCTTTCTAAGCTCCTTTTTTTACACATTTTCCACCATTTGAGATTGAGAATAATCAAGGAGGAGGTAGACTACTGATAGATAAACAGACTGCTAAAAACAAATCTATTTATATGAATATCTGTTAAGTAGTACATGTAGATAAAGAACAACCCCCTATTTGATTTCAATAAAAATATTCAAAATTCAAATTTCTTAAGATAAAATGTTGATTTGATAGCTTTATTTCAAATTCCAAAACTTTAAGATCAGTTCATTATAAATGTTGAGGTATTTTTCAAATCTTACAAGCTCATAAAACTTATTTTATCTAGATACTGTAAAACCCAAAAGTTTGATTAAACAAATAATGTATCTTAGTTTCCAAGGCATTGAGGTGAGGGACTACAATTTATCAAAAACATGGCCATGGTTGTTCAATAATTTGGCAATTTTTTTCCTTCATTTGCAAGTTAATGCCAGTTGTAGATATTTTATCTTGAATCCATCACAATCTTTAGCATAATTTATCAATTCACTGATTTCCAGTCATCAATTACGTTTCAATTGTTAATGTAAACACATAGTTTTTCAATTATCTTTTTTTGCAAGTTAGGGGAAGAACAAACAAAAAAAATTCAGTGCATATCAAACAGGATGACTACAGCATTTAAATCAACGCACTACCATATTTATGAAACAACATAGCAAACAAATTTCAAGACTAAATAAGCCATATCAAGGGCATATATCAGCCATTCCAGAGTATGAATTAGTATCATTTGTTGATACAGCAAGCAATATGTCACATACATTATCATTCAGCAATTGATACACTCTCGTACCTTGATATGCCTCCACAGGGTAATAGGTGAATTGCTTGTGATATAAAAAGTGGGTGTAAGCTATCATTCACAAGTTAAGGCTATGTGATAGATCTACACAAGTTTACTTATCCATATCAACTTTCTCATGAAAAAAAACTAAACACTATTAAAAAAGTGGTAGTCTAACTAAGAAATTTAGATGATATTTTAATGCACCTAAACCATAAAGTAGAGTGAATGCAGCTGAATTTTAGACGGTTTATATATATAGGGTATCAAAGTATCAATTAATGCAAAACATTACCTAATATTGTGTTGTTGTAGGGGTGCAAGCCAAAGAGGTGGCATGGTCATCTCAATGTCCTTTTCAGAGCCTGTTGGCAGCAATGAATCCACATTTTGCGTACTACAATTTCCACTTTCTTGTGAATCATAATTGGATAGCAGAGACCTAGATGATTCTGGATGACTGTATGTTGAGTCATGCATTTTCTTCAATGTTTTTTCGTTGTACTGCACTATATTGTCCTGCACAACATGCACTGAAAAGCTATGAAACAAGTATTTACTATGGGACAGAAAGTGACAATTTTCAACTTGACTAATATCAGGGGCTTAGAATGAATATGGATTAACTAATGATTTTCCAGTGCATTTCAAGAAACCACAATGATGGGTACCAATATTAGAGGGTGAGTCTTAGCAAAATGGTAAGGTTGCTCTATTGTGACCTGGGTGGCACGGATTTGAAACATGGAAATAACCTCTCTGAATGCGAGAGTAAGTCTGGATACATTTGACCCTCTTTAGACCTAGTAGTGGTAGGAGCCTCATGCATTAGGCTGCCCTTCTGATTTCTACCAATATCAAAACTGATATTCCTTGGTTTCATACAGTGGCATAGACCATATTTCTGGCAAACCATGCTATCAAAAATCAGAAGATAAATAATTTGATACATGGCTAGGAAGTTACCTTGGTGAGGTAAACAGCATCTTGGAGTTGTTGTAAGGCATCCTTCATATGATCACCTTGAATGAGTATGTCATCAATGATATCACAAGAGATCTGATAGAAACATGGATATTAACCTCATGCTAGGTAAAAGATCCCAGAAAGGAATGCTTTTTTTTTTGTGACTTTAATTTTTCAAACCTCACTTCTCTTTGTATGAACAGATAACATTTTGCTCAGAGCTCTGATGCTAGAAAGAGGTCCACGGATCTGTTAGAACTATTAAATTAGAAAAGCCATCTTGTGAGTATTATAACTTAAAATCTGTCTACAGCGAGACTGACTTGCTCAACTAGATGACTCATTCTGGCATTATTTTGCCAAGATGCTTGTTGGAGAAGCATTGTTTTCTGGAAACAACGAAACATAGAGCAGGTTATACGTTTAAATCCCAGTGTGAACATAATTTGAAACCAAAAAAAGAAAATGAAATTAATATTTTAACGACAAAGCATCAATAGACAATCAAGCAAAAGAAAGCAATAAATGAATACATTCAAGGATAAATCATATGCCAACTATTGAATGCCCCTATATTTTGGTCCTAACCAAAGGCCATACCATGACCAATATTGATGCCTCCAAATTCTCTCTCTCAAACTCCTGTTAAGTGTGTTCCAATTTTGCTTACAGCTATGATAAATTCTTATTTAGAACCAACTATTGACAAAGGTTCACTATTACAGTATCGAACCCCGTACCGATACCTTCCTATTACAGTGTTGGTACGTGGTATGGTATGAAACAACGTGGCATACCGAGTGTCAGTATGGTATGAGATTGCATACTGATTCGGTACTGGTATGCTATGGTACTGACTGGCATGACAAATCTTGATCGACACTATCAAGGCCTCCACGAACATTGTCGGCCATCTTTATCACTTTATTGTATATAAATACAACCACAAAGCATCCTTTGATGTCTTAACCCTGTAACCAAGTTTCATCATACCGGTTGATATCGTACCATATGTACCAGGCATACGGTACTGATCCAGTACACAATCTCGTAGTATACCAACACTCGATATGCCTTACCGTTTTGTACCGTATTGCATACCGACACTGTAATAGGATGGTACCAATACAAGATTTGGTATCAAAACGGCGAACCTTGCCTGTAATATTTATGTATTTCACACACTCACCTTGACATCATCATTGAATGGTTTCAAATTATGTCAAACTACATCTCAAACAGAAATGACCATGCTATCTGGAAGGTCTATTGCAAACTGATCTGCCATAATGCCACATTGATGTTGGATGCTTCATCTATTCATTAACTAGATCCCAACACATGCTCCATTTATTCTCACATCACCCTTGGCATGCATGATGCACAAGAGAACATAATGGATGGGTGAGATCTTCCAATCTATTTAATCTGTTTTCATAATCGGTTTAAATTCACATACACTTGTAGGTATGAGAGATACTTTTCTCTTATTTTTCTCTTTTAATAGTTAGAATTCAATCATATGAGAGTAATTATGGCAGGGTGGAGACATGGAAATGTGGAAACACATGAATACCTTACAGTCCAGAATTTTTTTTAATAGAAAAATAGATATTAGGTACAGTTTTCTACCCATTTTCCTTTTTCAGGTGATCACATGTAAGTTGATCACAAATTCAGTTCAGATGAACAATGGACACCTCCCTGACAATTATCCTAGATATAGAATAAGATTCACATGTCTCACACATGTACACATGCATGTACGCACGCACACAAGCACAGCATGCACAGATGCTCACATACACAACACACAACAGGCAAACATACCCGCATTCACTGACAGATATGGATATATGAACACATAGACATGGGCCATACATGCACTCTCACATAGATATAGAGACACCTGCACACACAACACAAAGAAACACAACATATTCACATGCATGCGCGTGCACAATAACAGATATACTTACACGCATGCTTCCAATTTTGAATGCAGTCACTGATAAATGTAAAGCAGACTGCATCTTACAGATGGAACAATCTATAAAACTAATTGAGATAGTTGAGAGGGAGATCAAATGTACACATAGGTTCAAAAAAATACGAAATCAACAGTTAAGAGTTGGGTATACAAGTTTACAATGCTTGTCCATTTTTTTCTTAATGCAAATAAAATACAATCTCATTTTATCATCCTAATTCTATTAATTTAAATAGCAATCTCAAAGATAAAAGGTACAACTCTAAATTCTAACATATACAATGCAGAGTGATTTTTTAATTCATGGAGTCCCCAGGAAAACTCTGAAGTTTATTCTGAAGGATGACAAAATCCTCTTCAGGTTCTCACTATGTGCATGAATATACTGATACAGTAAGGCTAAGATTCTGGTTAAGATAAAAATTAAACTATTTGGAATGCATAGTAAGGGTAAGATTCTGGTCAAGATAACAATTAAATTATTTGAAATGTATGGATTCATTCCATACATTCAGTTGAATTTCATTAAATATCGATACTCAACAATTCTAACTTCCCAAAAGAAATAAATAAGCATTCGTGGAAGTTGTGCACAACTAATATTCACAGCATAAGTAAATTAGTCATCCATCCATCATAATAAATAAAAGTACAATTAATATCAATTTAACTGGATCTAATAGGAACTAAGTAAAAAGAACTAAGAAAATTTTAACTATCAGAACTCTCTTTAGAATTTTATTTCATTATTTATAAGATTATTTAGAGGTATGGATGCACACATCCAGGTCAGTAACGCAATTTTGCCAAGAATTGACTCTCATCTGCTTCTAATGCACGAATATCAGCCAAAATTCTTAAAGCTTTCCAATATAAAAAATATCTCTTTCTAGAACAGTTATGCATTTCTTTTAATTCATATGAGAACCATGAACCCATTCATCGCAGACATAGATGATAATTTTTATCGCTTATGGCTCCTCTGTTGTCATTGATTTGCAAATGGATATTATGATGCTCCTTGAGCACATAGGTACACCTTTTTAAAAAGTATAAAATATTTGGAGCTGTGATTTGATGAGTAATTTATTTCTTTTCATGATTAGAATCTGAAAGTTGACTTAAGAGTGGAAATGGTTGAGTTCTCAGTAAACAATGCAATATTTCCTCAATAAGGATAATGTGATAAAATGAAGTGGTGAAGGTCCCCTGATTCCAGTGTCAACGATTTTTTTTGCTTTACTTTGAGATATCCTGCCCCCGCTTCCAAAAAAAAAAGTTTCGAGCTTTTATTTGGTCTTTTCATCATTTGACACTTTGATTTATGAAGGAATGATCATGCCACCTGTCTGCCTGTTTTCCTTCTCATGACAAAAGTAGCGATATCCAGCTCATTTTGCTCATCTACAGTATAGAATTGCCAATATATCTATCAAAGCCATACCCTGGAAATCAACAAGTGATTGATCCATGGGTACTATGGAGGTATGTATAAAGGTGCAGAGCAGGAAGCCCAGGCACCTTTTGGATGGAATTATTGGAGGACTTGGGAAGGTGTTTCTTTGGTGAATCTACCTTCACTACATTCTCATACTCCAATCATCAAAGAAACAGACAAAAGAGTAATAAGAGATGGTTAATAACAACATGAGAACATGCATCACATGTCCAATTGTCACCACTATTAATCACCCCTCGCAGTTTTATTTTTATAAATATTAATTTCTCTTTCATTATCTCATCACTGAGATTCTGAATCAACCAAACACTTATGCCAATTTTCAGGTGGAGATCAATACCAGTCAGTCATTTTTAAGTAGAACTAAAATAGGCCTAACAACTATACACATCAAACATTAAAACCAACCACTGACTTCATGTGAAAACAACACCGAATTATATAATCCTTGACATAGATGAAATCATGACAAGAGTTTTCTTGAAATATTTGATGATGATTGAACTGAATGAGATAGTAAAGATTAATAAGCGAGGCTAGGGAAATCAAAGAGTTCTCAATTCCAAAAACTTCTTATAGCTACCAACCACTACAACATGCTATAGTACACTTCATTGACAATGATAAAACATTCAAAACTGTAACTTCCCTTAAGGTTCAAGTGCACAACTGCCTTAAGCAGCTAGAGAAGCTCCTTTCACTGGAATATTTCAAGAAAGCAAACTATCAATTGTAATGAGGCTTCAAAATGACAGATGAAATTTCCTTATCTTTTCCATCTCAACAAAATATTTGGGATTCTCCTATGTAATTGGGTCTTCTTAAACCTTTGGGGCCAAATTTATTTGTTCCCCATAGAACAGGAATGTGGTGTCAAGCAGGCTTCATTCTAGAACATGAGCTACCATTTGAGGGTTATGAACTAAAATGAACAAACAAATGCTCAAGGATGAAAAGAAATGCTCCTGAAGAGTCAAGAAGATGCATTGATATGCTTCTCCAACAAACTCAAGAGATCGCCAAAGATTTTAAGAAACAATCCTTTGAACACGAGACTCTCCTTTCCCCTTGATCTTTTTTGGATGTTTTGCTGTTTATTGTTTGTTTTCCCAATCATCTTGTAACAACCAGTTTTATAACTTAATTTAGGCTTAAAATTCTATTTGTTTCTTTATATTCCATGGTCATAATGCCATTGTGGATCCTGAGGCTTGATGGAAAACAAGAAGGCTCTGTGTCAGGTTGACAGCTAATCATTTGAAAAAGGGTTCAAACTGCAAAGTATGTCCTTGTGTCATGGTTTTAACTTCAAGTGTCTGCCCATGCCAGACTAGTATCAGCATCCAGCATTGGGTCAGTATCGGGTACCAGGCAAGCCACTCACTACATCTTGATATGAAAGTCCTTCCTTTCTTTTCAGCTGTCAAGTTAGCATAGTTTACAGCTAAGCACTAGATCATAATGCAGACCGACAATTGATAAATGGACTGTAATTTGGTTTGCAATGCCTCTTAGTGGGCTTCAACAGGAATGGAAAATGAAGATAGGCTCAGCAAAATAACCTATTAGGAATGAAAGGCATTTTGGTTCAGTTAGTGGTTGTCATTTACAAATGTTGTTATGAATGTAACAAATAACAAAACTATGCTTAGAAGTTACCTGATCCATGACATATGCCATAGCCAAAGATCGAGAAATCATAATAGCTCTGGATCTTTTTTCACTAGTAAACTGACCATGAACTTTCATCAAGTCTTCTTTGAAAACCTGAATTTCCCAGGTTTTCTTATCAGAAGATGGTGGTAACCCATATGAACCATCTTTAGATGAGCTGAACTGCAATTGTTGTTCGTCAGTGAGTGTGTTTGCAACCATACCCATGTCAACCTTTGGAAGCTCTGCAACTAGAAATCCCACAACAAATGGATGTTTCACCATTGGCAGAACCACAGCACCAAAGTCAGGTATAACTTCCACCTACAGCTCAAAGCACAAAGAAATCATCAGCAATTACAAGATTAACAACTAATATCTTTAACTAATGGATTCAAACCAGGCTGATCTCAGCTGTCCTTGATCAGACCAAAGAGAGGCCAGGTCCTCAGACAGCAATGGGATCTGGGGTCCACATAAACTGGAATCCCAGTCTATGCCGGTGGGTCCTGGCTGGGTTAGTAACTGGGTCAGCCAGTACCAACTGGTACAGGACTGGGACTTGGTTAAAAGGAACAGCCTGAGGTTCTTGTGTCTTTTTTGTCTGGTTTTGCACATGGAGGAGAGTTGAAAAGAGAAAAGAGAAAGCAAAAGAAGTGGAGAGTAAGAGATGATACCAATAGTGGTACCACAAACCTAACCTACCCTATTCCTATACTTTGACAAACAAAAACCTAAAAACCCTCTAGAGTCTAGACAATAATTCAAAAAACAAAAAATAGAAAGAACAATCAAAACAAAGAAAAATAAAAAAAGGTGTCCTGGTGAATCACCCGGATGCCAATTTGTCCCAAGTGTTGGGATGATACTATTTGACCCAGTCCCTGATCAATATCATGTCTGGAACTGGGATTCAAAACTTTGCTTAAATATTTATCAAAAATGGCAAAAAAGATCAACATACCTGCTGTCTTGAAAGAACAGCTTCAGCTGCATGTAAACCTGCCGCTATTGCAAATTTACCAACTAATATCACACAATCTGTACTTTCTGAGATGCCAATTCCTGGATAAAATGCAACTCGACGTAGTTCTAACTGGTCCCTAACATAACTGCCAGCTGGTCTGACATACACCTGCAAGATAGACAATTGAGGATTGTTTCTCAAGATGAAAGGAAACAACTATTAGATTGCACAAATTATAAAGTAGTTGTTCATAAAAAAACTGTTCTACAAATTGGCATTTGATTTAAATTTTTAATCAGAATTTTGTACGGCAGTACATTGCAAGGCAAGATGAATGATATAAAAATACAAAATTCCAATGTCGTGATGAACACCCAGCCCGTATATTGAACTTAAATTCAACTTCTCACCAATTTAACACTATTTTTAAGGAAGAATTTAGAGTTAAGATATTGCCAAATGATCAGATAAGAAGTACTCTTGTATCAATCTATAAAAGTAAAGGTCATAAAGAAAAAATTATTGAATAATAAGCCATTCAATGACATTGTGAGAATGATGATAAAATAAGAAATATATAAAAAAAAAGTTATGAGAATCTCAGACAACCAACTCAGTCATAGACCCAAGACGATCAACAATAGAAGCTATCTCATGCTCAGGAAACTGATGAAAGATTTTGATAACGAGGAAAAAACTACAAATGGTCGTTATCAACTTGGAGAAAGTACACAGTAGGGTACCAAAAGAGTATTTTGGGGGCATTTAGGATAAAATTTCAGCATAGAGGTGCATAGAAATTGTTTAAAACAAGCATGATGGAGCAGTGACAAATGTTAGTAGTAGTTAACTTCACGATGACATAAACTACGGGTCCACACAAGCCTAAAACTGTCTGTACTGATTGTTTTAAACTTGCTGACACTATCCAAGAAGATATACAATGGCATATGTTAAATGCAGATGATAAAATGTTAACTGATGATTAAGGAACATTAAAAGCTAACTACAAATTACAAAGATCCACCACGGATCATGTCCAAAATTAATAGAAAAATAGAGCATATTGAATACAATTTCAACAGGAAGTCAGGAATAAAAATGAAACTTGTCCCAAGTCAAAGTTGATGGATAAGAAATATTTTAGCGTGATCAGCTTCATTATGTAGAATATATTATGGAAAAAGACAGTAAGATAGATGACGACACGTCTAACAGAATTAGGGTTGTGTGGATTAAAAGAAGAGATCTACCCAGCGTCTTACATGGTCGATGCATTTTTTTCAGACTTGAGCCAAAGTTCTATAAAGACAGGCAATAAGTCCTCAATGTTGTGAATTGTAGAATATTGGGCTATAAAGAGGGTTGTGAGTTCTCATCTGCTTAATTCTACTGACTCCATGTTGCTTCTTCCACCATCATGTTCTCTCTCTTCAATCTTCTCGTTCTTCTATCTTTCCAATGCGCACCAAACATTCCCCTACTACTTACTGAAAAATCATCAAGGAAAGCTTTTGACATACAGAAGCTTTTATGGGAGTGGTCGTGAAACTGACTTTATAAACATTCTTCCTTTATTTCAATCATCTAAAGAGCAACCAGTAAAGTTCCAAACTTCTTGGAAATCTGACATACTAAAAAAGGTTGGCCCAGTGCACGAGGCTCCTCCCACTATATGGTTTGGGGAAGGTTAGATGCATGCAGCCTTACCCTGCATGAGGAGAGGCTGTTTCCATGCTTGGAAATCTCGTATATTGAGCATCAAAATTAGATGAATACCGACAACTTATTCAGCTTACTAGTAATCAAATAGCATAAAGGCAGCATTAACATCACAAATAACATACATGACAGGAGTCGAAAGACAAATGCAATCAATCTAAGATCGAAATCCAAAGTAGATTTCCTTTAAATTCATCAACATTCAGTAAATGATTTAACTTGGACAACAAAGATACCATCCAGGAAAGTGCGAGGATCAACTGACCGACAAGATGGCGTCCTGCTCGACAACCATTCGGAACAAATCGAGCTGCTCGACGCAGAGCTGCAGGAAGTCGGGGCTCGGCAGGACCAGCCCGCCCTCACCACGCTTCTCCACGCGCCGGGTGAACTCCACCGGCGAGGCATGGGAGGCCCGGCGGATGGCCGCGGCCAACGCGGCGGCCGAGGAGGGGGCCAGTTCCTCCGCACTGCGATCCGGGAGGGAGACGGGGTGGAGCGGAGGTTGGCTCCGGAGAACTGGTGATGGGTGGTGGTTTTGGGTCGGGTTGGGTTGGGAGGGGAAGGGAATACGGGCGCCCACGGAGGGCCTGCGGCCAGGGGGCTGGAGATGCGTTGCGGTGCTGGAATTGGGGCAGTAGAAGAGAGGTATATGGGTGGCGCCGCCGACACCGGCGGCGGTGGCGATGGCGGAGAGCAGCATCGACACGGGTGGTTTGGTATTTGCCGAGAGAGAGGTGGGGAGCGGAGCCAACGGTCCCATGGAGATTATTTCGAGTTCAGGGGTGGCTGCGGTGCAGCCACATTTCTTTTGGACGCGATTGGTGGTGGAGTTATGTTTGATGAACGGGTTGTGATTCAACCAAAAAAAAAAAGGATTATGCTGGAGATGTCCAATGCGGTTGGTGACTAAAAGATAAAATTAATTTTCTTTTTTATTTATTTTGTTAAGAAAATCAGTGATTTGTTGCTCTCTTTATAAGTACTTTTTTTTTTTTTTTCAAGAAATACAAAGTTCAACCAAGAAATCATCATCTCGTGATATGAATAATTGGTCATGGTTTTAAATAATGGCATTATAACATTGTAAGCAAGTTCTGTTATGCCAGCACACCATACCGATTATCCGATAGCACAAGTTAGTATAGGCATGCATCGTATCGTGCCGAACCTATACCAATGCAGCAGACGAGGCCAGAGAGAGAGCGAATGGGAGAGAGAAAAAGAAAGAGAAGGAGAAAAGGGAGAGGGAGAGAGAAGGAGGCTGGTGGATAGTGGCGAAAGTCGGCACTCGAGTAGGAAGCAGAGGCCGCGGCTGGATCTTTGTTTCATTTCAAATAGAGACCTGGCAAATTTTTAAGTAAACTCGGCAAATCGTTTGCCGATTTCACATAAATATCACAAAATTAAAAAAAATATGTAAAAGAATTAAGTGAAGTCAGTAATGGGTTTGCCGTCTTCAACTTAAAATATGCAAAAATAAAAGAGACCCCTCCAGGCTCCTAATTCGAATAAAACAAAAAATTGAAGGCGGAGCCCCGCCTTCGCTCTCTCCAACCTCCAGCAACCAGCTCTGGCTGGCTTCTCTTCCTTCCTCTCTCTTATCCTCCCTCCCTTACTTTCTTTTTCTATCTCTTTTCCGCTTTTTTTCTTCTTCTCCCCCCCCCCCCCCCCCCCCCCCCCCCCTTTTTTTTTTTGATAAAAGCGGCATTTCATATAGCTCTAACTTGAGTACATCCAGCCATATCAAAAGAAAGTAAAGCATACAGGGTAGGAGGAATATCTCCTATAGATGTCCATGTGACCTCTCCAGAATGCCGGGCAACAAAAGAGGCAACCCAGTCTGCTGCACTGTTTGCCTCCCGGAAAACATGTAACGCCCGGAAATCACTCGACTCCTGCGCCAATCTCCGATCTCACTAATGAGAGGGTGCCCATCACCATATCTGTCCACTCCCCGAATCCACTCTATCACCACAGAGGAGTCCCCCTCAAGGCATATATGCTCAGCACGAAGTACCCGCCTCGCATAGGATATCCCCTCCCAGGCTGCCCGCAGCTCCGCACCGACAGCGGTGAGTCCCGGCGCACAGCGGCCACCAGCAGCTATCAGACCACCCAGGTGGTCTCTGATGATAAAACCAACTCCTCCAGACACCCCGTCCACCGACATACTACCATCAAAATTCACTTTGAGATGACCAAGGGGTGGGGGTACCCAAGAAACTAGGACGAACCTGGGCGCTGTGACAGCGGAAAGAGTACCCCAGGTGTCCCTGGCCATCTCAGAAGAAGACCTAACGATAATAGTGGTAGCCTCCCTGGCAAGCCGCATAGCTCTGTCCACCACCACCCTCGGGGGTAACCGTCTGCCCTCAAAGATACCAGCATTCCTGTCCAACCAGATAGAATGGGCCAAATAAGCCCACTGGATCCCGGCCTCAACAGTACTGGGCCTCCGCATGAAAACTCTCAACCAATGAATCCAATCCTGTGTCGACTCGACTGAGTAGGGCAGCAAAGATGGTGATCGGCTCCAGATTCCCCTAGCTCTGGGGCACTGCAGGATAACATGATCAATCGTCTCCACAGTCTCCGTGCACTCCTCACAACACTGAGTAATCCTCACCCCACGCCGTGCTAACACACTCCTGGTCGGTAGGCAACCCCATGCCACCTTCCATATGAAGAGCGCGACACGCGGGTGAATCCGCATCCTCCAAATCCATCCTCCATCTATCTGTCGGGCTGGCTCTCGGCTCAACAACATGGAAATATCCCTGGCTCGCATCTGCGATCGCCCTGTCGGCATCCAGACTAGTCTATCCGACCCCTCCCGGGCAGGAATAGGTAGAGCCAAGATCATCTCTGCCAACTGCTCCCCAAAAGCCTCTCTAATCAACTCAACCCTCCAACGCCCCCCTCCGGGCTCCATCAAATCTCTGACCCTGAGACCGACTAACCTCGACGTATCCACCATGACCGGTAGTCTACTCATAGGCTGCTCCGTCACCCAGCGATCCTCTAACACATCAATGGATCGCCCATCACCAATAGCCCATCTAATCGCGGGAAGCACCAACCCTGCTCTAGCGCAAATCTCCCTCCAGATCGGTGAGTGGCGACGCCCCGTACGGGCCCCAGGCACCAGACCACCATACTTGGCCCTCATCAATGAGGCCCACATGCTATCAGGCTCTAACACAACTCTAGCGGCGTGCCGTGCCGCTAGGACCTCCCGTCTCGCCACCAAGGACTGCAACCCCAAGCCACCAAATCTCGTCGGCTGACATACCACCTCCCATGCCATGAGATGGATGCCCCTTCCGCCTCCGTTCCTTCCCCAAATAAAGTTTCTGAAGATCTGCTCAATATTCCTCACTGTCGCCACCGGTATAAAAGAGGTAGATAATAGGTAAATCGGGATCGAGGAGAGAACTGACCGTACCAAGATAATCCTGCCCATCATAGAAAGTGAATGTATCTGCCACCCCTCCAACCTGTGCTTGATACCGATCTCCAGGGAAGAGCAATCACTGCTACGTAGACGCTGCCCTGAGATCGGCACTCCCAAATACCTCAACATACCCTCCTGCTCTCCCACCCCCAAAATCTCCAGTATGGAGGTCTTCACATCCGATGTTTCGGTTTGCTTGGCAGAATCCTCCTAGTAAGCCGATTCGGACAATTCCGCCAACTATGATTGTAACAATTAGTATAATAATTCAGCCGCTCGTATCAGGCTAATAATGTAGAAAATATAAGGGGTGCTGTTTTTCATCATGGATCAGTACAATATGAATAAAAAACCATTATAATATGAATAATGACACTAATTTACTTGTTAAAAATTTAATATTAAAAATTTGAAAGTTGCTTTTTTTGAGACGTGGTTGTTGTAACTTTTATACCGGTTAATAATGATTTTTTAAGAAGCTGTTATAAAAACTTTTATAATGGCATAATAAGTTCTTTAAAAACCTTGTCATAGTTGGCCGTCATAACATGATAGATAGTTACAATTCTATCAGGTAAAGAAATTTTGAACATTAGATTTTATATATTTGTATTTGAGTTGATAAATAAACTCTCAATGTTAGTTTGTATATTTCTCTTGTTTAAATCATCGCATGCCAATATCCAATCAATCTAATATTCAAACCATAAAGTCTTTAACCTTTATACCATGCGTTATCTTGCTTTACCCCATCTATAAATCATATCAGCCCATATTTTGGATCTAAAGAGTGCCTAATCAAAAACTTATAAAATATTTATAAATTTTTTTGCATGAATACCTTTGTAATATTTAAATTTGCATGAATACCCTTTATAAATTAATATTTACATGTATATCCTTATAAATATTTATTGTGCATGTATGTATATATATGTGTGTGTATATATATATATACATATATATATATATATATATACACACATATATATGTGTATATATATATATAGGTGTATATATATGTATATATATACACATATATATACATATATATATATATACACATATACGTATACATATACATATACATACTTATACATATACATACATATACATACATATACGTATATATATACATATATATATACACACATGCATATACACATACACATATACATACATACATACACACACACACACACACACATATATATATATATATGTATGTATGTATGTATGTATGTATATTGCATATGTACCATACCATCTAACACAATTAAAATACGAGAGATTTAAAATTGAAATGATTGAAATACCCTTGACAAGTAGACGTGTAAAAAAGAAAAATTTACAGGCGTATACACATATATAACAACTTTATAAGGATATTCGTATAATTTCTCATAGTGAGGAGGGTCTATATGCAAATGAAATGCTTCTAAAATATTATCATATAATAATAATAAAAAAATTTCCTCCTTTGTATGCTAGATCATGATTTAGTAAATGTACCCAACTCCTAGAGTTATTATCTAATCCGAACAATATTGTCTCTTTTTTTCTGAAAAAAAGACAAATAATGTATGCCGCAATTTTCTCAACATTTTACTTGCTAAATGAGGACCAAAAGCCAAGATTTTTCTCATCAACCATTTCATGTGGACACGTTCCTTAGTTAAAACCCACCAAAATTTCAATGGTCACAAGTTACTACCAACATTTTCTTTTTTTTTATGTTACAATCCACCAACATTTTGTGACAGTCCTACACTGAAGAACTTGAGAAAGGCTCCAAACGCCTCATTGGAGCCTTCCAGCGCCAGAGGCATTCAGGGTTCATTTCATGGACCCAAGACAAGAGGCCCTCCTCAGCCCACATCAAGACCGTAGATAGTAGATAAGGCTCTCCTCCCCTTTCCCCCTTCCTCCTTGTCCCAAACCCCATCTTCTCTCTGCGGCTCCGCCCTAATGGCCTCCATCACTATGATAGCCGCCGGAGCTGCGGCCGCCGCCACCTCCAAGCCCCTCCTCCCCTCCTCTTCCCCTAAGCCTCCTCAGACTAACACCTCTTCTTTATTATCCTCTTCCTGGTCTCTTTCTGGCACCCACAACATCTCCATCTCCGTCTCCCGGAAGCCCGCGACTAGCCTCCCGCCCCGCCATGGCGGCGGCCTGCACGTCGTCCGCGCCGCCCGCGGCAAGTTCGAGCGGAAGAAGCCCCACGTCAATATCGGCACCATCGGGCACGTCGACCACGGCAAGACCACCCTGACCGCTGCCCTCACCATGGCCCTCGCCTCCCACGGAAACAGCGCCCCCAAGAAGTACGACGAGATCGACGCCGCCCCCGAGGAGCGCGCCCGCGGCATCACCATCAACACCGCCACCGTCGAGTACGAGACCGCCTCCCGCCACTACGCCCACGTCGACTGCCCCGGCCACGCCGACTACGTCAAGAACATGATCACCGGCGCCGCCCAGATGGACGGCGCCATCCTTGTCGTCTCCGGCGCCGACGGCCCCATGCCCCAGACCAAAGAACACATCCTCTTAGCCAAGCAGGTGGGCGTCCCCAACATGGTGGTCTTCCTCAATAAGCAGGACCAGGTCGACGACGAGGAGCTTCTTCAGCTCGTCGAGCTCGAGGTCCGCGAGCTCCTCACCTCCTATGAATTCCCCGGTGATGACGTCCCCATCATCTCCGGCTCTGCCCTCCTCGCCCTTGAAGCCCTCATGGCCAACCCCAACATGAAGCGTGGCGAAAACCCCTGGGTCGACAAGATTTATGAGCTCATGGATGCCGTCGACAACTACATCCCCATCCCCCAGCGCCAGACCGATCTCCCCTTCCTCCTCGCCATCGAAGATGTATTCTCCATCACTGGTCGTGGGACAGTCGCCACTGGCCGTGTCGAGCGTGGCACGATCAAGATCGGCGATACCGTCGAGATTGTCGGCCTCAGGGATACCCGCACCACCACTGTCACCGGTGTGGAGATGTTCCAGAAGACTCTTGATGATGCTTTGGCCGGCGACAATGTGGGGCTCCTCCTCAGAGGTATCCAGAAGGTTGACATCCAGCGTGGAATGGTGCTAGCCAAGCCCGGCACCATTACGCCGCATACCAAGTTCACAGCTATTGTGTATGTGCTCAAGAAGGAGGAGGGTGGCCGGCACTCGCCGTTCTTCCCTGGGTACAGGCCACAATTTTACATGCGGACTACTGATGTTACCGGCAAGGTCACGACCATTATGAATGATAAGGACGAGGAGTCGAAGATGGTCATGCCCGGAGACCGTGTCAAGATGGTTGTGGAGCTTATCATGCCTGTTGCTTGTGAGCAGGGTATGCGCTTTGCCATCAGGGAGGGTGGTAAGACTGTCGGGGCCGGCGTCATTCAGTCCATTATTGAGTAATGGATACGATTATCTCTTATTCCTGTGTTCCTCCTTAATCTACTGCTTTCTTTCCAGCTAGTTGGATGAGAGGGGCTGCTCGACTCAATTGTGCTGCTGTTCAGTTAGTAAGTCTGCCATTTTTAAATCAAAGATAGCCAAAGACCTGCATTTGTGATATATTTCCAGTTTTGCTTTTCTTTTTGCAGTATTGTTCAGTCCTTGTGGCTAGAAACTTGAAGCAATAGAACTGTGTTATTCCATTATGATTATTGTTTTGGATGAAAGATTTTCAGTAGATGTAGTTCCTAGACAATAGTAGATTGTTGCTTTTATGAATGCACTAGGTTAGTTTATGAAAATCATGCTTCGATATGAAGGTACCATTCATGCTTCGATCTCAAGGTGCTTTCACTTGTATAAGCAGTACAGTTTCAATGCCTTTTCTTTTAGCTTATTGCCTGGTAGACTTGATGATAAATTATAGCCATTATGGCTGTTGAGTTATCTACTATGAAGGTATCGATCTTGTCAAATTATGTTGTTATCAATGTTGTTATCAGATTATTTTAATTATGTTGTTATCCTATGAATCCTAACCTGTTGAATGCCATTGAATTAATAATTAAAAATTATTAGTACTTAGGAAAGTATGCTTGACATTCTGCTTTCCCTCCTATATTTATGCATTTTTCGTATTTGAGCGCTTCTGATATATGTCTACATACTGTCTTACGATAAAAGATTGTTGGTGTCCTGTTCATCAAGATTCTTCTGTTTTTTCCTTTTTCAATATGTGGTTCCAGGCATGGATGTCTTTATTGTTATTGTCAAACAATCTAGTTTACATTTAAAAAAAAACAAAGAACTAATAATTCATTATAGAAACTTATTTGTCTGTCATCTTACTTAGTATTGATGCTTCTTACTTTTTAAATGGCATGTTCAGTTCCTTTATTTATTTATTTATTTGTTTGTTTGGGGAGGGGGTGGGGGAGGCAAAGGGAGTGTCCAGAGGATTCTTCCATAATACTGTGTTCTACTGTTTAGCCCACATTTTCCAGCATGTAATACCATTTTAGGATCATAGAAAGCTTCTAATTTTCTAGTTTACATTAAAAAAAAAAACAAAGAACTAATAATTCCTTATAGAAACTTATTAGTCTGTCATCTTACTAAGTATTGATGCTTGTTGCTTTTTAAATGGCATGTTTGATTCCTTTATTTATTTTGTTATTTTTGTTGGGGATGGGGGGTGGAGGGGGAGGCAAAGGGAGTGCCCAGAGGATTCTTTGATAATAGTGTGTTCTTCTGTTTTGCCCACCTTTTCCAGAATGTCATACCATTTTAGCATCATAGAAAGCTTCTAATTTTTTACAGCTGGTCTTTTAGTATCAGTGCACTGACATTAAGTTGGAAATCTGGTACTAACTTCCGTATTCCATCATATGATATTCTGTATGTTGGTAACTGGCTGTACATTGATGGCGGCTTCCTCAGAATTGTTGTTGCAGAGCCTAATATTTTACTTCACAGTCATGTGCTCATATTTGCACTCTTCAACCCTTTTGATTAGTTGGATTTCTTGTTGGTTTCAACTTCTTCTAGATGCCTTCCAATATATTTATAGTTTTGTTTATTGCCTATGTTATGCCTATGCGGACAGGTTGTGGGGGTAGTGTTGGGGGTGGGGGCATAGGGTGTTGGCAAGAATTCTTGTTTCGATGCTTAATGTTTACATCACCGTCATGTTCTCAAATATTTTTACTTTTATTACTTGCGTATTTGGATTTCTTGTGGATTTCAGCTTCTTTCAGGTTTCTTAAGATCATAGATCTTAACAAAATTTCTATCTTGCTATAACTGATCTACAGGTGTCATTGACTGCAATTTTCACTTATTTAGTTGCTACTACTGGTTTATTTATTCCATAATGTAATTTCTTTGTTGGTAAACAGTTTTAGATTGATGAGGGCCCGACCTGAATTCCTTGTCTCCCAAAAGGTTAGCTTGACAGTCATGTGCCCAAATATTTTTGGTCTCTTGTCACCATCCATCAATTGTGTTTTATTGTTGGTTTCATCTTATATTTATTGTTTTAAATATTTTGAAACATTCATATTAACTGCTTATGCAGAAATCTTGTGAATAATGTTAGATGTTTGTCGTCCTTCGTCCTAGCATCTCTGTTGTCAATTGTCACACCTTCATGTAAGATGTTGGAGAATAATGCAGAAAGAAACTTTCTAGCATTCACAATGACATCTAAAATTGGGCCTTTTTGTTTCAATCTTGACTCTTTAAATGTCCCGTTCTATTACATATCTCCTCTAAGAACTTTTTTACTTACTCTAAACTGTGCACATAGTCTCGACGAAAGCCATTAGATGAAAAATCTAAGTGCTTTCCCTTGCTAATGTGCACTTAACATTTGCAGGGTAAATTGTCCGAGAGTTGTTTGTACAGATTATGAATACAAGAATGAAGCTTATTTTCTCTTGCTTGTCTCTACAGTTATTATAGAATGTTCCAGAAGTATTTAGGCTGCCTTTTGAGTGAAGTCATCTTAGGACTATTTTTGTTTGATTGATGAAATGGATTTTGTTTTTGGTACATATGAAACATGAAATTATTAAATGAAGGATGACATTTTGTGAAAATTTTGATGTAACTTTAAGGTCTTTCCGGAAGCATTCTTCTTTACTCATGCTTTCTTTTAGAAGTCACTGTTTTTGTCCGTCAATGATTCAGCTGATAATCGAAGACAAATAAGAGAACCATTTTCTGTGCATTATTTCTCTCGTATCTTGATTGATTCCACCTGAATTGATCTAAATCTATATTTGGTATTGGTATTTGCTGCTGTTTCCTTTTTATTGGAAAAATGTTGACCTACCTAGTAGAATGGCACAATTTTGGAACCTGTTCTACCTAGAATCAGCATCCTATTGTGGGATCTCAAATTCACACAAGCAACTGGAATTACTCCTTTCAAGCTGCAAAGAAGCATGATGAATTACTTGGTTGCAGAACCAAATATTAAGTCGGCTTAATAAGCTGATGTTTCTTTTATGCAGTTCCCCTCTTGTCATAGCAGGGAGATGAAATTGGTCGGCATTCATTGACAGCATATTTACATCATTTCATGTCGATTTGCATTTTATCATGTGACAATTTTGATTCTGGAAGGTGTTACACATAGGTGTGATGGTTGGATTTTGCTGAGATTAGAATGGAGCCTAATTATGCTATCTTGATTTGGGATCCAGGTCAAAATACTGGTGGCCCTTGTGGCTCTTATAGATGCAGAAGAAAACTACCATATAACTCAGAGAGTTCATTCTATTGGCACTGGGGGGAAAAGGCATGTAAAATGGTCAAGTTGATGGTGTTAAAAAACCTACATTTAGGACAGCATAACTGTGAACTCTATTTGGAGAAATTGGGGTCCCTTATGGTGATAGGTTTGCACTGGTGTTCAACTTTTACATACTGCGCTTACCATGGTTGTTGTTTTGGGCAATGTGTTGATAATGTTGCTTGGAATGTTTGGCAATGGTAACAGTGCCTTTATGAAAGTTGAGCTCAACAAAGACAAGAGACTTCACACTACAGTTACTGTGTGATGAAAATTCAAAGAATAAAGTTGAAAATGAATATGCCACAGTAATGATTAGGTAAATAAGTAGTTATGATTTGCAGAAATATAACATAATTGTGTGGTCATGCTCTGTAAGAATGGAGGGGGCATTCATAAAGGAGGCATACCATGCTTGCATGAAAGGGCAATGAACTGGGAGAATATATGTGATTAGAATTCTAGAGGGGCTACTAAAGATCTTCTTTATATTAAGAAACTCCTAATATATTTTTAATTATTTTTGTAGCTGTTCTAAATCTTACAAAAAATTAGATGCGAGGAGTCATTGGGTCAGACAAGTGATGTGATGTTTATATGACATTTCTGTCTATTTTGTATATTTTTCATTATCTCTTGGCTAGTCTACGTGGAGCATTAAGGAGCAAATTTGTGGATTAATTATTTCAAGTAGGTTTTAAGTAAGATAAATTATCTATTTGACCTTTCTATTTTATTTTTCTTGTCTCAGTAAGTGGCAGGACTTAAAACTTCTAGGGCTCGTTTGGTTCGCAGGAAAAGGAGGGGGGAAAGTGTGGTCAACGGGAAAGTAATGAAATGCCTCTTGTTTGGTTGGAGTTTTCAAAGGAGAGAGATGGGAAAGTTGTATTCCCATGGGAATATGATTCCCACATTTCATGGGAAAGTCTTTCCCATGAGAAACATGGGAAAGTTACTTTCCCATGAGGTGGGAATCACTCCTTTTTTATTTTTTCCCAAAAAGACCCTTCAGCATTAAAGAAGCATTAAAGAGGCATTAAAGACCTAATTTTTATTAAGGGTATAATAGGAATTATATATGACTTTCCTAGGAAAGTGGATGGTCAACCAAACATAAGCACTTTGGAAATTTGTCACTTTTCCATGGTTAACCAAACATGCCAAAAGTACTTTCCTAGGTATCCTCTTCCTAGGAATCTGATTCCCAGGAATCATATTCCTAGGAGGGAAAATACTTTCCGCGAACCAAACGAGCCCCTAATGATGGTCGTCATTGTGTTTAGGAGATTCGGAAGGATCACAGTGTTGTTAGAGGCATACGCCTTTTCACTTTTTTCCTTCTTTCTCAGTTATATTCTTTCTCCTCCTCATCATCATGTCATGATCATCTTTCTTCTCATCATCATCTCCTCTGCCTCCTCCTCCTCTTCTACTATTGCTTCTTTTTCATCTGGCCATGCTTCCCCTGCTTTGATGTTTCCTCCATTGTCTTGTTTGCTAACCTCTGTTCTGCTTGCTCCTACTTGCTGAGTGTTGGCTGCTATGCTATTGCCCTGTAGCTTGTAGCAGTGCTATTTCCTTCATCTTTTTATCGTGGATTTTGATCTTTGGACTTTTAAGCGTAAAAAAATGTTTTATGATATCATATATTGGTGAAATATGAGTGCATATATAATATATAAATATGCTTATTTATCTATATCATTGAGCACAATCCTCCTTAGGCAGCTGCATAGCGCTTGCCTAGGCATAAGGGTGTTCAATGCCTACTAGCTTCACTTAGGCAATTTGACAATGTTAAAGTAAAGAAATTGGACTGGGCCTGAGATCTGTTCAGCAAAAGCTAGCTCACATGATCAAATATTTTGAATGGAGCATTTAGAATGTTTTCCATTATAAAGTTTTAGGTTGTCCATTATTAAATTTTAGGTTTTTTGATGAAGTTTTAGATTTCAATATATGTTAACTAGTAGAGTGCTAACATTTTCAGTGAAGATGCTGCAAAGAAATTGTGAGGGTACAATTGACCAGGTGGTCCCTATCTCCTCTCATTCACCATCTTCTCCTCAAAATGGCTGATTCACGCACCGTCTCCTACACCCCAATGACCCTACCACCTTGTCGGTACTTTCTCGGGCTGTGCTTTGATTCTTCCCCTCAAGTAGTTTGGTTAGAGCTGGTAGAGATGAGCAGCTAAAACCATGAATTGCCTTCTGCCAAACTGTGAGGACGTATACGAACGTGTATTAGTTATTTGCTGGAAAAATCTTGGATGTTTATATAGGGTTAAGAAATTCAAAAAAAATATTCCAGCTAGTTTTTTTTGGATAAGGTCTTGAGTTATTATAAATAATATCAGGGCTAGGTTTCGATTTCGGGACCTGTGGGCTAACCTACAACTGCTACTCACTTTGTTGGGTCTAAACAGTCAAGACCTGCCTCTCCTGCCCCAACCCATCTACTCCAAACCTTAGCAATAGATTCCTCTCTTGAAGGCGGTCCAGAAACATTAAACGGTGCGAATCAGTGCCACCCCTAGAATAAAATTTACATTAGAGATTTTGAGGTCAATTCTTCCTAGAACTCTATTATGGTTTCCTTCAACTCGGTCCAAGCCGCCTCATGCTTCGAGAACTCCCTAGCTTTCTTGCCCGCATCTCCAAGATGGCAGAAACTTGGACCATCTGCGCGATGCCAATAGTGAGGGGCCAGTTAGCCGCAAGAAAATCCGAAAGAATGATATTATCGCATGCACAAGTGCTCTTAGCCGAAAAATGTTATTGTTTGCTTTCTTAGCCACAAATGCACCTTTGACCTCTTCGGCTACCTCTCACGCAATCACGGTCTCACATTGTAGCAAGCAAGGAACCCCTCCAATTAAAAAATTTAAGAAAAACTTGAAACGTTCATTGATGATTATTTGGTATCAAAAGTATACAACCAAAGCCTATTTAAAGGTGAAATTTTCTAAAGCCACTAGACTTTCTTAGTTCCCTGGGATTCAAATTTCGTAAAGAAAATAAAGATATAATATTAAATAATTAGTTAAAAATAGATTCCTAATTCTTGCTAGATTTTTAACTCATCTAACATGAGTTTTTAGGGAAAAAAATAGAAATTTGGATTAAAAATAAAAAAAAAATTACTTTTAAATTTGGGCCGTAAGAAGGAAAATTATTTTTTAAAATAAAAGAGAATGAAAGAACAGTCATTTTTTAAATAAAAGAAAAACCTAAGCCTCTAACGTTCTTAAACCTGAGAAAAGAAAATAAATACGTGGGCGTTTAAATTCGTGACGCCAGGTAAGAGACGTTTGTTTTCTTCTCTCTTAAAACGCTTCTCCACCGCCATTAATTTTCCCCAATTGGTTGTAAGGCAAGATTGAGATCCGGACTCAGGACAAATTGAAACCCGCTTTCGGAAAAGATTCTGGGTTTTTCTTAGATAAAGCAAGAAAAAATTACAAACTAAGCCCCATTTTGGCAAAATTTTTAGAGGACAGAAAATACATTTTGTTCTTTCAAAAATATTTTTGGATAGTATCCTAGTATTTGATTAAAAAAAATCAGAAATCTATTTTGGCTTTGTTGGAAAGCTAAAAAGATCTACTTGGAAAAAATTTTATTTTGGAGCTTCTTCCCAAAATACTTTTTGGCCAATATTGGCAAACTATTTTTATTTTAATAAAATTTTTTGATGGCCAAAATACCCACCAACAAATTTTATGATTAAATCTTATATTATATCTTATCTTATCATAATATATTGTTATACTAAATATAATATAATATAATAATAAATTAATAACATATTATGTCATATTATTATATTATAATAGTACAATATATTATATTATTGTAGTAATACATAATCATAATATAACATATTATAAGAATTATTATATAATATATTATAAGCATAGCATAATATATTAACTTTCATAATATTATATTATCATAATAATAATAGTTATATTGATAATATAATATATTATAATAATAATAATAATATAGTACAATATTAATAATATAACAAGATAATATATTAGATTATACTATATTATATCATATTCTATTATATGAATATTATGATAATGTTATATTATTAAATATATAATAATATTTTAAAATATAATATTATTATACTATAGTTTAATATAATCTATTATTAGAGTAGATTCTAATCTATTATATTATCTTATATTACATTATATTAAATATTATATTACAATATATTGCATTGTAGTTGTTGCCGTTGTATTCGGAGCGAGATAAGAGCATAGCTCGGACGACCTTGAGGTCGGTTGGAGATAGGCTGAACAGAATGGTTCAGGCATTGGGTGCTGGACTCTTCCACGGGTGGCATGCAAGAAGTCCACTTGTTAGAGGGTTTTTGATGGGGAACTTCCGATGCCTAAGTCAAAACAACGAGGCAATAATATGAAAAGGAAAGATTTTGGCAGAGTGAAGGCTCCGTGAGAAGGATAGCATATTGCGTCCCTTAAATCTCCCTCATTGTTCTTCATATTTAGGGGGGCCAACCTTGTTGTTACCTGAGCCAACGTGATGTGCAATAACGTTAGACAACGGTTGGTGGTAAGGCCGCGGCGTGGGAGTTAGTTTGTGTAAATAGAGTGTGATGTAAGTTTAATGTGAGACGTAGGACTGCCATGATCACATATTATTAGGGTTGTCAGTCATTAGGTCGTTAGCCCTTGTCGATGCATGTCGATTGTTCTCCGTAGTTGGTGACTCTTCGGTTGGAAGTCGAAGTTGTTCACCTTGGTTTATGTCCGAAAACAGAGAGGTCAGTCAGACCCGAAGTCGAAATGTCCAGTATTTCTCCTATTAATAGTAATATTATACTATTAATAATACATTAGTAGATCATATGAAATTATGTTATATTGTTATACTATAGTATTCAATATTATATTATACCATAATAATATTATACAAAAATAACAATTCTTTAATATATTATTATATTATACTTTATTATATAATATTTTTTATTATTAATTTATTAAAAAAATGTTTTTTTATTTTACTTATCATTACAGTTTCATAATATTAAAAAAATAATTACCAAAGGGACGTTTTGTGTAATTGTTATATTTTATTACGGATATTTTGGTAATCAAAAGCTTTCCGATCGAGCCTAAAAGTTCTGTTTTAGAAAACTCCAAAATAAAATTTCTTTTAAAAAGCTGTATTTAACTTTTTGAGAAAAGTAAAATAGCTCTTAAAATTTTTACTAAATACCTCTATTTAATTTAAAAATATTTTTGGAAGACAGAAAAATACTTTTTAGCCTACCAAAGTTTGGAAAGGGACCTAAATAGCTTTTTCGAAAGCTCAATTTTCAGAACCTCCAAAATACGGTCAGTCCGGGCAGTTCAAAAAGCGGTTGGCACGGTCAGCCCGGGCAACTCGGGCAGTCCTCCCTCTATTATTTTTTTATTTCTTCCCTTCGAATTCCTTGGCCCGTTAACGACGAGCGTTTTGATCTGTCGCACCCTTTTTCTCTCTCCATCGTCATCGAATTTCTAATCCCAGATCGTTATCGGAGTGGTTGGTCTGGATTCGTCTTGAAGGATCTAGTGATAATTTCGAAGAATTGGAAGAAATTGGTCGTTCCGCAGGAAGAATCGGGGTTGGAATTGCGAATTCGAAGGAATGGCGGCAGATTCGTGCTCGTCCGAGCAGGAGCAAGACGAGCCGGACGCCGAGTTCTCGGAGGTCGATCCAACCGGTCGCTATGGCCGGGTAAGTTTAATTCAATCCTAAGCTTATCCAATCCTTCCATTCCAAATTTTTTCCTTTCGATTAATTTGTCACGAATTTGGCAGCAGTTTTGCTCATAAGGATTTTTAGATCACGTCGTGTTAAGTTTTGACGACAATTTGATACATTTTTATGCATTTGTTTGTTAATTGATGTAATCTGTGCTTATGATTGCGACATTGTGGTCTCACTGATTTTTTTTTGGGTAATTTTATTTGAAAAGGTTTTATCTTTGAACAAACTACCTTAGCCTAATTATAATTGTTGTTGCCATCGTGCAGTATGGAGAGATATTAGGAAAGGGCGCTTTCAAGACAGTGTATCCTTTTTAATGCTATAGTTTTAATTTCGTTATCGCTGTACTGGTTTGTTTTTATGATGAATTTTGCTACTGTTTGGGATCCTTAATTTGTTTGGGGGGTGGGGGTTGACTTATCAGCTATAAAGCATTTGATGAATTGGAAGGAATAGAAGTTGCTTGGAACCAGGTGAAGGTGGCTGATGTACTGCGGAACTCGGAAGACCTGGAACGCCTCTATTCTGAAGTTCACTTGCTCAAGACTCTGAAACACAAGAATATAATTAAGTTTTACAACTCATGGGTTGATAGCATGCATGATAATATCAACTTCATCACTGAGGTCTTCACCTCTGGGACATTGCGCCAGTCAGTATTTTTGCATCCTCGATCCTTTGCTATCTATGATTATAGCTCATTTATAATGATGATTTCATTTGTTTATAATTTCTTGTTGATTTATTTATTCATTTATTAGGTACCGCAAGAAACATAAGCATGTAGATGTAAGAGCATTGAAGAATTGGTCCAGACAAATATTGAGTGGCCTTCTCTACCTCCACAGTCATGACCCACCAATTATTCACAGGGACCTGAAATGTGACAATATATTTGTGAATGGAAACCAGGGTGAGGTCAAGATTGGTGACCTTGGATTGGCAGCTATTCTTCTCCATGCTCATTCAGCTCACAGTGTTATTGGTGACTGCTGCTTTCGTTGGTCCAGTTTGTCAATGATCCTGGAGGCTTTAATGGATTTCTCATCTTTTTTTTTTTTGGATTGTAGGTACACCGGAGTTCATGGCTCCAGAGCTATATGAGGAAGAATACAATGAGCTGGTTGACATTTATGCATTTGGCATGTGCTTACTGGAGCTGGTGACATTTGAGTACCCATATTCCGAATGTACCAATGCAGCACAAATATACAAAAAAGTGACATCAGTGAGTTTTCTAAATCCAACATGCCGAGATAATAGGTTGCCTAATTTAAGTCGTTATATTTGTCATCTTTAATCATTCTTTTGGCTTGAGATGTTAGAAAAGTAACTACTCCAAGGCCTTGTCTTGTGTTTGCAAACAAAACAATCTTATTCATTTGTCCATCTTCTTGATGGCTGTTATTTATGGTTGATTCTTGTTATTATGATTGTGAGTTGTCTTCTTGAAATTATCCTTTTTTTTTGTCAAAATTATAGATTTAAATTGATATAACTTAGCTTTTAGGTGGATCTCTTCAAATTTTTAAATATAGAAAAGGGGCCTTAAATTGTTGTGAAACATTGATCTTGATGGATTACACATTGATTCATAAGCTGACTCCATTCTAGGTGTGGCATAAATCAAGGAGACCCCATCTCTCTTCATTTCAGCCAAAGCAATTGCGCCAGAACATGCTGACGGCATTGTAGGCTGCTAATGGAAGATGGATTTCATTGGAAGCTTTGCATTCTCGGAGGATAATATTACTGGATATATGCATTTTTTCGAGGAGATATTGATGAACCATTTCCTCCTTTAATTCTCATACCCTGTGTTAATTTGTAAAGCTATGCTATTTAGGGGCTGCTTGTTATCTGTGAGGTTTTTAAGATAATCATAAAACCTGATTTTCTGCAACAGGTTTATAAGAAACAAAGGGAGACTTGCTTTTCTCAAAACTTATTTTTCAGGTTTTATGACCTACTAGATTTTACAAAAGAGATATTATGAAAAGCAACCAAGCTTTCGTGAAACTCATCCATTTCAGGTTTTATATGAACTCATTTTAGTTAAACCTCATATCTTAGCAACCCCTGAATATCAAATGTATAACCCCTAGGGAGCAATTTTGCAGAGTCCTTGAGTTTGTTGTGTGCCTTCTATAGAAGAGGTAAGGCAATTAGACAAGTACTCAACTTTCTGGTCCTTGTCTTGGTGTGGCATCTGTACTATGGGAGGGTATTCATATATTCAAGGAGGAAAATATTTAAAATTAGGTGGCTTTGGTTTTGAGCTAAAGAGAAGTAGGAGGAATGTCCACGTTGCATTTGTTGATTATAATAGGTTGATATTAATATGGGTTTTGCTTACTTGGTGCATTAATTACTTTTCTACTTTCTTTTTATTTTTTGTTTGTATGGTTGGTTGTGCTCATTGCATACTGTAATAATACATTTTTTTAGTGATATAGAATGCTTAGTCGAACCATTTCTATTAATTTTATATTTATATGCTATAAGTCAATAATGGAGGGGACATTTAATCTATGAATTAAGAGCTTTTGGGATGAAATTTCTCAATTAAATGCCTTTTCATCATCAGCAGCTTCACTCAACTAGAGTCTATCTCTTTCTATGTCTTCAACAAGTTCTCTAATCCCTATCCTTTCACTCCATCGTCTTGTCTCTTTTTCCTTGCTTTGCCTCTTACCTATACTTTTTTCTTCCAATGTTTAAAATACCGGACCTGATTGGTCGATTGAACCGGTTGAACTATCAATATGTCAGGTCTATAATCTGGATACAGCGACAAAACCTATTTTATATGTAAAATCAGTAAGAACCACTTAAACAATTGGTTCAACTGGGAGCCATTCAAACTGCCTTGGTCTTCTTCTTCTTTTTTTTTTTTGCTAAAGCAAAAAAAAAAAGAAGAGGGGTTTGCTTTCTCTATAACTGAAACATAGGGGTTAAAACTTTATTTTCTTCTTATGAGAGTGTGGAAGTGACCATCATTCTATCCCTTCCTCGCCGGTCATGCAAGACCATGACCTTTTCCCTTCCCTAGTGAACATCTCCCTCCTTTCAAAGTTCATATACTCGTAAACCATCCTAAGAGAGATGGATGAGAGGTGGAGATGATGATTTATAGAGGTGGAGTCTTTGGGTCTTGGGTTTGACTAGGGGTGGAGGAGATGGCACTAGGGTTGTGGATGGGGCCAAAGAAGTGATCGAAAGAAAAGAAGAGGGAAAGCCATGGGATGTCACTAAGGGTTCAAGGTAATATAAGTTTTTGATTAGTTTTCATATATTTATTTTATAATTTATATTTTTTATTGGGGAATTGTTGGAGGAGATCATGGGGTTCCATCATAATCTTAATCTAGGACTGATGAAAATAGAGATTTTTCCCCTCATTATGATTCTTTAGTGTTCATGATAGAAGAGATTTTGAGATTTTTTTCTCACTGTTGGTTGTCTTTGGGGTTCTTTTGGTATAAAGTTTGATATCTTCCATATACTCTTGTACTTATAAGTAGTTGTTAATTAGGAATTGGAGGTAGAGATGGAGCTGGTTGGACCATATCATTACCTCCAGAGGAGAAATTTTAGTCATTAAATTTATTTAATTTTTAATATTTTATTTTTAAATTAATTAATGGGGTTCATTGCTTGGTGCAATGGTAAAAGGCTTGGGTTGACAAGCGCGATGACATAGGTTTGAGTCCTGAGGCGGCCACTTTTTGCAAAAGGAAAAAAAGCCAAAGGTTAGGTCTGTTTCTAGTTTGCCCCTCCTAGGACTCTGGATTGCTGGAACCATAACTAGATAATGTACTTATTCTTATTTATAGTTAATTAAGGATTAATATATTTTTGTTTCAAATTGATGTCATAGTTCATTTTCCGTTTATAAGATGATTGAACCAAGGAACCCATAGCTTTTCTAGTTTGACCAAATGTCCAAGTTTTAAACATTGGTTTCTTGTCCATGAACTACTTGCTTCTTTTACTTTGTTTTGCTCTTCTTTCCTATTGTCTTTTCTCCTCTCTTAATTCCTTTGGTTTTCTTCCTTTTTTTTCATTTTTTTTCTTTTTTCCAACTGTATCTTTTGTCTCTTCTTTAAATAACAACAATAAGCATCTTGTTTTACTTCTAAAAAGTGTGTTTGCTTTCTGCCTTCCCTTTCTTTCCATTTCTCCATCTTTTATTTTTTTACCTCTGGTCCCTCTTTTCTTCCATTTGTCATGTCTCCTAACCCACAAACAGTCACGTAATTTTATAAAAGGCCATAATCTGCCTTAATTAGGTCTGGCCACCTAAATGGCCTCAGGATTTGGTTGTTTCATAAAAGCTTTTTAGTGATGGATATACTGGGAGGTTGAGGCTTATATTTATCTTTTGGGATGGTTTGGATATTTGTTGGGATCTAGACATGTGAAGTAGGTAGTTTATCACTTTGCCATCTTTATGTATAATAGCTTATTTTGTTTACAACATTCAAAAGACAAGTTTGTTGATATATGAATAATTTTTTATTTACAATCTTGTATACCTGTTGTTGGTAAAGTTGTTCATTGCATCATCTTGAATTATTTAACCTGTTTCTTTTTTTTGAACGATTGGTTAAGATTGTTGACAAATTTTCTTTATGCTAGTTACCATCTAATGCAATACTAAAATAGGCCCTCAAATAAATTTACAAGTGGTTATGTAGTTTACCATTTCTGGTTTATTTTAAATTTTAGATTTTTCAATAGGATTTGCTTCTTCTTCTTTTTCTTTTTTTTTTTTTGCTAAAGGCTATGCAATCCCCTGGCACCCCTTTTAACATTACCAGCATCTTGCATGTGCGGACAAATCCATGTGTGAGTGAGAATGAGGGGGGCAAGGAGTAGGCCAGTGGAAACTTAGGACTTAGGATTGTGATAAGCAAAAAGAAAAAGAAAAAAAAAGAAAAATATCCACGAGTAAAAGAAAAGAAAGACTGGAATTGGGGAGCATGGAAAAGACTGGATTTATCCGGAAGACAAGAGCCGGAAATGTAGGGAGTTACTTGGGAGATTGTGATTAGAGAAAAGTTAGAAAAAAGAGTTTGGCAATTGAAGGGCAGTATAGTTTCTCAAAAAATAGACACCTTTTGTCGCTAAAATAGTAGAGATTGTGTCTTCTTTCCCTTGAAACATTGTTTCTCTTTTTGTTCCTCCCTTTCCTTTGTTATGACCATGAACGAAAACTTCTTTTCTTGTTCTTGTTCCCTTCCCTTTGTGTTGATCAAGAACAGAAAAGTGCAAGTGTTTCTAGTGTCAAATGAAACTTCACTTGTTTAAGTTAGTTCATTAATAGTAACTTTCCACCACAACTGTTCTCTTTTTAGTGACCTAAATCTTCTCTTCTTCTCCATGTCTTAGGGTTGACTATTGATTACGTTGAACTGGTATTAGGGCCAGCTTTCTTCTAGGCTTTAGTTGATTTTTTGACATCATATTTTGTTGCCCAAGGTGACAATCCAAGAGGGGGGGGGTGAATTGGTTTCTTCTAAATTTTTGGTACTTTTAAAACTTTCTAAATTAAGTGCGATGGATGCTCTCTTAGGTTATTTAAGTGAGTTAATCTAATGCAAGAAGAGAAGATAAAGCAAGAGAAAATGAAAGCACAAACACAATGCAAACACACCAATATATAGTGGTTCGGTGCTCTCCTTAGCACCTACGTCCACTCCCCAAGCGTACCCTTGGGAATTCACTATAATCTTGCGGATTACAGTTGGATTGTTTTCCGGGCTCACAATCCAAAAACCTTGTTGGTTTTACGGGCTCACCAACGAACCTATACACTTGGTTTTCCGGGCTCACCAAGAACCTTGTTGGTTTTGCGGGCTCACCAACGAACCTATACAACTTTGGTTTTCCGGGTTCACCAAAAACCTTTGTTGGTTTTGCGGGCTTACCAACGAACCTTTACAAAGTGTTTATACAAATGAAAAGAAATGATTTAAACTCCTAGATGAGCATATAAAGCAATATGAACAACAAGAAGAGTTAGAAAGAAATTATCGCTTTGAAGTCGCTTTGCTCTTCTTGGTCAAGGAAGCTTCACTCTTCAATGGGGGAAGGAGCTCTTAATGCCTCTTTGAATCTGCTCAATCCCTTTCTTTGATTCTTGAATGAAGCTCTTGATGAAGCTTGTCTTGCTAGGGTTCTCTCTTGAATGCACTTGATGTATTTTCCCCAAAAGCTTGCTTCCTCTGATGAATACTCCCTCTTAAATACTTCTCCAACCTCCAAATAGTCCTTTCTGACCGTTGGATTGAAGAAACTAGCCGTTTATAGCCGTTGGGAGTCCAAAAAGCATTTCTGCACAACTAGCCGTTATGTTCAGCCCGTGTTTGGGTCGGCTCAACCTGTCCTTGGGTCGACCCAACCTTCACTTGGGTCGACTCAAACATTCCTTGGGTCGACCCTCTCAGAAAACACAGAAACTTGAAATTCAGCCTTCTGTTGCCTTGGGTCGACCCAACCTTTCTTTGGGTCGACTCAAACCTTGGGTCAGCTCAACATTTTTCTTGGGTCGACCCAAACTCAGGAAAATCAGAACCTTGAATTTCAGCCTTTCTTCACTTGGGTCGACTCAACCTTTCTTTGGGTCGACTCAAGCTTGGGTCGACTCAAGCTTGGGTCGACTCAACTTCATCTTGGGTCGACCCTCTCAGTAAATCCAGAGAACCATTTTTCCTTTGCATTTTGAGGTTCTTTGGAGGTTGGGTCGACTCATGCCTACCTTGGGTCGACCCAACTCACTGTTCATTTGTGCTGTTTTTGCAGGAGTGTGCCAGATGATTCCTTGATGTGCCGGGGTCGACCCAATCAACCTATGGGTCGACTCAATCCACACTTTGCTGCATTCTTAAGGTTAGATTCACTCAAATGAACAAGACCATATATATATTCTCAATTAAACAAATGTACTGAGAGTAATGAACTTATAAATGAAGCATCAATTTAGCTTATAGCATGCTTTAGATAATTGCTTGTTAATCATCAAAATAACACTATCATCCTCAATCTCCCCCTTTTTGATGATTACAAAATAAAGAGTATAAGCCTATTGATACTTGTCTTTAAAATCAGTTTATAAGAGGGATTAAATTTCTGAATTTCAGCTTTTCATATATACTTGTGAAATCTCCCCCTATATCATTCAAAAGTTGCCAATTTGACTTTTTGAATGGCTCCCCCTTTCATTTATAATTCATTAGCAATGAAACTTCAAAAATTTGAGATAACATATGAGTTTCAGCTTATGTATCGGGGTGCGAAAGGAGCGTGCCAAATTCTGAATTTATATGTGCCAAATTCTGAATTATGATAGAAATTTTTGATTTGATGATTTTCATTGTTACAAATTGCTCCCCCTTAGATATGTAAGCTTTCTTATATGATTTTCAATTTGTTTGCCCATTTATTTCTCTTTTCTTTTCATAACTTCTTTACTCACTCTTTCTCACAAAAGTAATACTCTTTCTTCTCAAATGAAATACTCTTTCTTTTCTTAGAGTGAATACTCTATCTTTTCGTCTCCCCCTTTATATACTCTTTTCTTCTCCCTTTATACACTCTTTCTCCCTTTATATACTCTATCTTTCCTTCTCTTCTCTTTTATATACTCTTTCCTTCTCTTCTCCCCCTTTTTGTTATCATCAAAAACATATATATAGGAAAAGATGCAATAAAGAACAAACTTCAGACTTCATTGATCAAAATAGGAACATTTTCATATATTAATGCTCAAAATGATGAAAAGTACAATGTTCCACAATCAAGATTTAAAGATATAAGGGAAAGACAAGATTCATAAGGGAAAAAGCAAGATACATATGAGAAAAGGCAAGATACATACGAGAACTAGATTTCTAGCCTAGGCTCTAGATATAGATGCTAAGATCAGCCTAGGGAGACTCTAATTGAGAGTGGGAAATAGGGTTTTCGGAAGAGGACAAAGGGTAAACAGTGCCCCAGATAGCTCACGGGTCCCCCTTTTAACAGTGGGGTCCCGACGTTGGGTCGACTCAAGAAACTTCTTGGGTCGACTCAACGTTGGGTCGACCCTATTCTGGGTTGGGTTGACCCAAGTGCAGAATTTTTCTTTTCTCTTCCGTTTTGCTTCTAAAATGTTTTCCTTGCTTCCAATCCTTATAAACTCTTTATGGGACAATGATACATGAGTAAGGAATCTATAGATTACAAGTTTGACTCATGTTTCATAGGTTTTTTTTAGAAATGAGAGGAATGTATCATGAGATTGCTTGCTTCCTTTTATATCTCTTCAATAAGACGGATCACATATGCCTAATTTCCTCCTTAGCGTGCAGAATCTATCTTGGCTAATTGTTTTTCAGTGCATATATGTTCATATGTTTCCATTTTGCACATGATCCCTAATAAAATGATATCTTATTTCTATGTGGTTGGCTTTAGGAATGAGATATTTAGAATGTAAGCCAGAAGTGATCTCTAAATGTAGATTCCAAAGATAGTTTTGAAATCAAGTGTAGATGGAATCTTTTTCATGTTATTTCAAGAAGTATCAAGAATAATATTCAAAGAAAGGCACGGATGAAAATCCAACATTTTTTTTTTAATATATTAAGTATATAGCAAAATGAGAGCAATCTAATTAATTTTTAGAGTATAATATAAGAGCAGATAAAGATCAAAACTTATATACTCGAAAAATATAAGATTATGTTGAATCCTTAATTCTTAATGACTTCAAAGTTCTTTCATGATATAAAAGTATTGGGGCATAGATACCAAAACATGAATTTATGCAATGTAGGATACATTAAATTTAGGGCTTTGAAAGTTCTTTTAAGGCTCTCTTAAAGACTTTCTTTTACTCCTTTAAAGATCATAACATCAAAATCAATTAAAATGAATTGGCTTAGGATTGAAACACTAAGGTGCAAGCCAATAAGAACTCATAAGTAGATTCAAGATAAATTTTCGATACTAAGACAGACGGAATCCTTGTCAATTAATTTTCAGAAATAAATGATTTACCGATGAATACAGATGGAAATCCAACTTTCAAAAGATATTCAATAAAGCACATAGTTTAATACCACTTTACATTTAGTATTCTTTGTCTCATCTTTAGATGCGAATTTATACGATTAAGTTCTATATGATTTCTCCCTCTGAAATTTTCTTTCTCTCCCTTAATTAATCATTCCATTTGAGAGTTTAGAGTTTGAAGATAATTTTCAATAAAGAGATTGAGTATTTAAAGCTCCCCCTCAAAAGATGCATTTTCTTTTAAACTTTCTTTTCTTTTGTTGAATTTCAGATTTTAATGATAAACGTGAATAAAACTGAAACTTTATGATATCAAGAATGTAGAGTGATCTAGAGTTATTCAAAATTTATAGCAATCACTCTTTTTAATCTTTTAAGAACAAGTTATGCTTCCTCTTAATCTTTGAGAAAATGTACTGAAATATTAATCAGAAAATGATTCATTTGAAGCTCAAATTCTTTCAAGAGCATTTACATTTTCTTTCTTTTAAGAATCATTTGAGTGAGCTGAAATATTTCTAGACTTGAGATCATTCACTCTTTTAATAATATATATACATATATATTTTGATGAAAGTCTTTAACAATGTAGGAGAGGGAAAAAAAATATATAGATGACCATTGAAGTATATGTATTTATAGAACTCAATTTCTTAATCAAGGTTTTTCAGCAATGTATATATGAAGCACAATAAATCTTTTCAATATCAAAATAAAATCATATATTAAAAAATATTTGTTTGCAATCAAGATCATCAAAAGACACATCATTCAGACCAATATTAGTACACTTTGAAGATAAGAAATGATATGTTTCAGATGCGTATCAGGGCAAGCAATCAAGGCATCAGAATTATTCTATTTTTCTTAAGCTGTAATTTTATCTAGAAATTCATATTGAGTTATTCCCCAAAATGATGCAATCATTGAAGCATATAATGAAGGTTACAAAAATATAATGATAGAGGCATTTTTAAATTAAGTTTAAGCTTTTATACAACATCAGATTCTGAATTTCATAAAAATTTTCAAGGAGCCTTTCAGGATTATAATTTGAGATATGCATCTTCTACATTGTAGCTCATCTTAAATTATTAAGATTGAAGACACATATTTCAAGAACATTAGAGCACATCTAGAATCTTTGTAATTCATATTGAATTTTGGTACAAATTGGAGGATATTATGTACTAATGTTAGGCAAGATAAAAGATATGTCAGAATCAATCCATTTTGCCTAATTTGCAAATACAAATTAAATTTTTTTTATTTTTCAAAATATATTCATTAAAACAAAATGATGTTGTTGTTGGTAATAACATGTTTCAATCAAAATTTATAGGCATAAAGCATTACAAGTTATATCTACGAAAGATCTTTGCTATTTGAATATTGAAAACACATAATTCAAAATATGCAAAACATAACAAGCATGTCATGGATCAAAATCAATTCTTTTCAAATAAAATTTTCTTTATTTAAATACAATTTAGCACTGATTTTATCCTTAAGGTGTGTTTTCAAGTGATTCAAACTTTATTTGATTTTTCACAACCTTCTTATATATTTTTATTTATTTATCATTCATTCCCCAAATTTTTAATTTCTTTCTTTAACCATTCAATGAACATTTTGATTATCTTCATTTATTTTTCGGTTTTACTTTTCTATGCTCTATATTCTATTTGCTCCCTATCCGGTGGAGTTGGAAGGGGCACGAGGTACTACCACTAGCCTCCCTCTTGTGCCGTCCCTAATATGCCCTGCACCGAATAGTTGGGTCAAATAGTGCCGGGTACTACCACTAGCCTCTCCATTGGCACCATCCCTATAATGAGCAATGTAGAAATGTTAAACTATTCTCTTTAGCAACAAGATATTCACTCCAAACTCTCCCTATTTAAATATAATTAATTACGGATTTTATCCCTTCCAAAAGAATGTTCACACAAGTCTCACAAATATGCTGAATATATTATGCTTGTGCTGCTTTTACTTAAGATTGGAGTATTTACTTAGCTTTTACTTCTTCTGAGCAATGTTCATTTTCTTTTTCTTTATCTCTCTATCTTTTTGTTATTTTCAAGTAGTTACATGAAAGAGCAGAATAAAGAATTAATCTAATATGCTGCATATAAATATATATCATGCAAACAGCATTTTCATTATGCCCAATGATTCATAGCTTATCACAAGTTATTTTGAATTAGAGATTTGAGGCATAAACTTGTGTATTTCATGGTTATGCATTATATAGGAAAAAGTAAACTTCAATTTAATCACACCATGAAACAATCATCACTAGCATGAGAATGAAGCATGATATCAAGATGATCAGCAATTAAAGGTTTAATCATGCTACCATATAATTTCAGATTATTGATTTTGCTCAACTAACTCACAAGAGAAGAGTTTAGATTACCAGTGTATTTAGCATTCTTCAAGCCAAATACCTTTTAGATTCTTTACACCCTTGGCTGAAGAAAATCTCTCTCCTTTTTTTTGTTTGCAAGGAATGTTTATTGTATCTTTCATCAAGGTGTCCTTCAAGTTGAAATTTCTTGCTCATAAATCCTGTATCATTAATAAACTCTTTTTCTTTCTTGAAGGAAAGTCATTAGTTTCTTCAAGATACAAAACATTCATACAATATATTTCTTTAGCTAGATGACTCAACATAAGATATGACAATAATTGAATATTAAGTCACTTTACTCAAGAGATTGTCTAAATATAAGCAAGCACAAGTCACTTGAACTAAAGAGATAATTTTATTAAATAATATGGTTCAAGGACACCCATGTGAGGCAATAGGAAGATTTATCAAAGTCAAACCAATTTTTTTTTTATTTTCAGAAGCAATTTAGCTTAGATTCTATTTGCTTAAAATAATTATCAATAAGATATACCAGTTAAGTTTTAATCAAGTTATTTTAAATAGTTGTTTCTATCAAAATTCTGGTTATGATTCGGCTTTCAATACAAATAATCTTGTTTTAGAGAGATAGGCAATTTTCTTTTAGATTAATTAAGATTTTATATTTGACTTATGGGAGATGGTTCAAAGGAATTAATATTCATACTTTTAGAATATTTTTATGCTCAGATTAAACATGACGTGTTAACATTAATCAATAGAATTCGAGATAATTTTATGTAAGGATATTAATCATTCAATCAAGGATACAGTGATTATACTAAATGAGACACTTTAAAGATCAGATTTATTAATCTTAGATTTTTTTGAATAGTCTTGAGAATTACAAAAAAAATCATTGTTATAAAACTTTTTAGTAGAATTTTCATTATGATCACGACACATTAATCATTTATGATTGAAACATATGATGCATACATGCGACTTATAGAGTAAATCATAATATATTTCAAATAATCACATAAGGAATGAGTGATATTATGATAAATTATACTCATACCTTCACAAATAATGAAATAAGATTTCATAAGTATTATGCTCAATAAAGTTTTAACATGAAGGTATGAAATCAGCATCAAGTGTTTATACTAGAGAGGAAATTTAGATTTTTGTAAACTTGAAGAAGAAGGTTATATATATATCCATTCATTGTTTTCTTATCATGATGCAAGCACTAGAAAGTTTCATGTTAAACTCGTTGAGATAAAATTTAACATATGAGGCATTTAAAAACTTTGATGCAGAGAGTATCGTAATTTCATAAAAAAGATAATTTCAATGCACGAAGTAGAATGTTAAACCTTATACTAAATTTAATGAATAAAATGAGACTTATCTTTAATTATGTGTCAATGCACCCATTTGTATGAAAATTTCATTTGTTCCATGGGTAGCTTGGCACACCTACATCTATACCCTCATATTTTTCATTTTGGGTACCCAAGCTTGCTTGGGTCCTTGAGGGTTAGTGCATATGGTTCCTTTTGGAATCCAAATTTGTTTAATCGTAATAACTTTACCATTTGATTTATTCGAATTAGAACCATAAATAAAGTTTTTATGCCCAATCTTTTTATATTTGAAATAAGTTATCTTATTTGATGGTTTGCTTGGCAAATTGATAACCTTTTTCTTTAGGGTTTTATTATTGAGCAAAGGAATCCAGCCAAGTCTTGATTTATCAAAAACAGCATGTTGGCTTTCAAACATCGTTTTTAATTTTTCTGAACTTACAGTGAATTTGTTAATAAAAGATTTTAATTGGTTGATTTCTTCATTTAGGTTTTGATTTTCTTTAATTAAATTCTGATTTTTCTGAATCAATTGTTCTGAATTTAACCTTAAGCTTTCATTTTCAGAATTTAGTTTGTCTTGTATTTCAGCAAAAGAATTTCTTTCTTTTGAAATTTTTAGATTTAGTTTCTTAGAATTTTTATTCTTCATAGCTAGTTTTCTACATTCACAATACAATTCATGAAAAGCATTTAATAATTCATCATAAGAAAATTCTTCTTGAAAATCATTTGATGTAAGAGTAGATTCAGATTGTACCTTATCTTCTTGTGCCATAAAGCACAAGTTAGTTACCCCTTGTACTTCTTTGGAGCTAGTATCATCATTGTTGCTCCCAACTTTTATTTTCTTGCTTGACTCTTCCTTGGTCAAGGCTTTCTTCCTTTTTATCTCTTTCTTACTTTCTTCTTGCTTCCTCTTCTTCTTTGTCTTTAGGAAGCTTTTGAATTTTTCGGTGTTTGGGTATGGATCCTTGTTTTCATCACCGAATTCTTCATTTGTTGTTCTTTCTTCCGGATTGGGAGATTCAACATCGTTTTCTGCAGGCTCACTGTTAGTATGTAATTGAAGCATATGTGAGCTAAACAGAATATTGTCATAAATATTTTCTAAAGTATCCCAGATTTCCTTAGCAGATAAACATGCAGAGATTTTATTAAATTCAGTTTCATGGATAGCACAATATAGTATGTTCATAGCATTAGCATTCAATTGTGCTAAGTCTTTTTCATTAATAGTGTGAGAGAGTGAGTGAGGGCCTCTAGTAATGATGTACCATAATTCATAGTTTGAAGCTTGAATGAATATCCTCATTCTAGCTTTCCAATAAGTGTAGTTTGTGCCATTAAATAGAGGTGGTCTATCAATTAATTGTCCCTCTCCTATAGAACATCCCACTTGGATTGTCATGATCTTTAACTCTTGATTGTGAGATCAATGGGTACTATTAGAGCACCTTGCTCTGATACCACTTGTTGCCCAAGGTGACAATCCAAGAGGGGGGGTGAATTGGTTTCTTCTAAATTTTTGGTACTTTTAAAACTTTCTAAATTAAGTGCGATGGATGCTCTCTTAGGTTATTTAAGTGAGTTAATCTAATGCAAGAAGAGAAGATAAAGCAAGAGAAAATGAAAGCACAAACACAATGCAAACACACCAATATATAGTGGTTCGGTGCTCTCCTTAGCACCTACGTCCACTCCCCAAGCGTACCCTTGGGAATTCACTATAATCTTGCGGATTACAGTTGGATTGTTTTCCGGGCTCACAATCCAAAAACCTTGTTGGTTTTACGGGCTCACCAACGAACCTATACACTTGGTTTTTCGGGCTCACCAAAGACCTTGTTGGTTTTGCGGGCTCACCAACGAACCTATACAACTTTGGTTTTCCGGGTTCACCAAAAACCTTTGTTGGTTTTGCGGGCTTACCAACGAACCTTTGTTGGTTTTGCGGGCTTACCAACGAACCTTTACAAAGTGTTTATACAAATGAAAAGAAATGATTTAAACTCCTAGATGAGCATATAAAGCAATATGAACAACAAGAAGAGTTAGAAAGAAATTATCGCTTTGAAGTCGCTTTGCTCTTCTTGGTCAAGAAAGCTTCACTCTTCAATGGGGGAAGGAGCTCTTAATGCCTCTTTGAATCTGCTCAATCCCTTTCTTTGATTCTTGAATGAAGCTCTTGATGAAGCTTGTCTTGCTAGGGTTCTCTCTTGAATGCACTTGATGTATTTTCCCCAAAAGCTTGCTTCCTCTGATGAATACTCCCTCTTAAATACTTCTCCAACCTCCAAATAGTCCTTTCTGACCGTTGGATTGAAGAAACTAGCCGTTTATAGCCGTTGGGAGTCCAAAAAGCATTTCTGCACAACTAGCCGTTATGTTCAGCCCGTGTTTGGGTCGGCTCAACCTGTCCTTGGGTCGACCCAACCTTCACTTGGGTCGACTCAAACATTCCTTGGGTCGACCCTCTCAGAAAACACAGAAACTTGAAATTCAGCCTTCTGTTGCCTTGGGTCGACCCAACCTTTCTTTGGGTCGACTCAAACCTTGGGTCAGCTCAACATTTTTCTTGGGTCGACCCAAACTCAGGAAAATCAGAACCTTGAATTTCAGCCTTTCTTCACTTGGGTCGACTCAACCTTTCTTTGGGTCGACTCAAGCTTGGGTCGACTCAACTTCATCTTGGGTCGACCCTCTCAGTAAATCCAGAGAACCATTTTTCCTTTGCATTTTGAGGTTCTTTGGAGGTTGGGTCGACTCATGCCTACCTTGGGTCGACCCAACTCACTGTTCATTTGTGCTGTTTTTGCAGGAGTGTGCCAGATGATTCCTTGATGTGCCGGGGTCGACCCAATCAACCTATGGGTCGACTCAATCCACACTTTGCTGCATTCTTAAGGTTAGATTCACTCAAATGAACAAGACCATATATATATTCTCAATTAAACAAATGTACTGAGAGTAATGAACTTATAAATGAAGCATCAATTTAGCTTATAGCATGCTTTAGATAATTGCTTGTTAATCATCAAAATAACACTATCATCCTCATATTTTTTTTGGTTGTTTGATGAAGTGAATTTCTTTAAGTGTTTTGTAATTAATTTTTGCAATATATCTATCTTTTTTTTTCCCCATTAGCCTAGGTTCTGAAGACCTTGATTCAATCTAAAGATCCTACGTGCACTCATCAACCAAATGGGAACTTTTGAAACTTGTAACCTTCCATAGCTTTAAATTATTATCCTAGTGTCAAAATGCCTGGTTTGGTACCCTATAATTAGTTGTTTTTATACCCAAGTTAACATAATTCCAGAATTGTATGTTTACTTAGACTAAGAAGGCCATCATATCAAACAATTTACTAAGATGCCTGATGTGTTGGAGTAAAAATTCTCAAGCTTGAGTTATTAGTGTATGCAATTAATGCGTAACTCAAATGCTGGTAACAATTCCTCATAGAAACTTCATCTTAGCCTTGGCCTAGGAAGAGTCGAAGCATTTCTATACCCAAGGAAGGTATAATAGAATATGTGCAAAATATATCAAATCTATGATGATAAATTTGTGCCAATATCCAAAAGTGGGTGACAAGTGGTGGTTGGTGGATGTAAATACCTAGAACATAATGCTTTTGAACTCTATATCTGCTCCTATATTTTTCTATTTCAAGTTTTAAAGATATGAATTTTGGACCCGGTCTCCAGAGTATCACACGGAAGGTGTTCTATTACTTGAAGCCTTTCACTTTGGTATTATGGACTAAAGTGGTGGTCTATATTGATCTCTCTTATGATTCATACAATGCCAATAGGCAAGGTCCGCCAAACCAGTATCGAGACCCGTACAGTAGGGCATGTCGGTTCCGTACTGGCATGCCCAATTTTTTTTAATGGAGTATTTCAAGTTGATTTAATTAGTAATCACTCTTTTTGAAAATTTTCAATAATTTTAAGTCTAATTTGATGTCTTTTTGATATTTTGATGTTTCTATGATTCCGATTTAACCTAAATGATGCATCTTATTATTTTAAAATGATACAAATCAAGGTATGTTGAACCGACCGAAACTGGTCGGTTCAGCCTGTACCGAACTGGTGCCGACGGGCACCGGTACGGTACAGCGTTTAAAAACGGTTCTGACCCAAATTGGGTTGGAATCGTTTGGTTCTGTACTTGGACTGGTGCGAACCGGGCCGGTTCGCGACGGTTCGAGCCACTCTTTCCCCGCGTGTGGGCGCGCGGGGAAGAGCGCCCACGCGGCTGGAGCTCGCGTGGGCCTCTTAATGCCACAGAGTGGCTTAAATGCGCGCGGACGCGTGAGCGGAGAATGCGCGCCCGCGTGCGATTCCTCGCGCAGGAACCGCGCCCTCGCGCAATTCCCCAGCAGGGAATCGTGCCCGAGCGCGGTTCCCCGCGCGGCGCACCATGCCCACACAGGCTGCCAGCCCGCGTGGGGGCATTAAATGCCACTCTGTGGCATTTGACGCGTCTGTGGATGCGTTTTTTCTTTTTGTTGTTTTTTGGGAAACGCGCACGGACGCGCGCCCACGCGCGATTCCCCGCGTAGGAACCGAGCCCTCGCACGATTCCCCAGCAGAGAATCGCGCCCAAGCGCGGTTCCCGCGCGGGGCACCGTGCCCACGCGGGCTGCCAGCCCGCGTGGGGGCATTAAATGCCATAGAGTGGCATTTTTCATGCCACTCTGTGGCATTTGACGCGTCCGCGGACACGTATTTTTTTTTTGTTTTTTGATGTCCGCGCGCGCGGCAGCTCCGGTACAGTTCCGATTCGGTACCGGTTCCAAGCCGATATCTAAAATCGATAACTAATCATTTTATGATTTGTATCAAGGTTCGCCGGACCGAACGTACCAGCGTACCGGTGAGCACCGGCACTGGTACGGTTCCGGTTCGGTACCGGTTCCAAGCCGATATCTAAAATCGAGTCAAATGGCAATGTCTCTCGTAGATATCCAGATCATCAGCAACTGCAGGAGGATGATCTATAATCGGATGGCTTATGGGCCAGCAGCAAGAGCCAGAACCAGAACTTGATGAGCGAGGATCGCCTCCACGACGGGCCAGTTTTGTAGTCAGTGAGGCTAGGGTTGATACAAGGCAATGGGCAGAGGGCAATATTCTACGCATCTTTCTTGCTGATCAGCCACAGTCACAAGAGAGCTGGTCATCACATGACTTCTTGTTCGAGGCATCCTCTCAGAGATATGATCGAGAGATGCTTAGACGAGGCCACTACACTATCCAGTCGACTTGGTCAGAAGGGCGGCATACATCCTTCCAACATAGCCAGGTAGCGAGTGGCACGAAGGGTAAGAAGGCAGCGAGCGGCATGAATAGTGAAAAGGCAGCTATCCAGCACACAAAAAAAAATAAAAAGCACCTGCAACCCCAATGGAGAGTGTAGAGGAGCCAGTTCACTCAAATTCAGAGATCAGGAGCAGCAATTCTGGTGGTCATGGATCGACTGGCCAAAAAAAAGTGGAGAACATGAGACTACCATTTATGAGACAACCACAGGATGGTTTTCGATCCACCGGTAAGTTTCAGTTTACGCATGCTACACAGGATAGAGACCACGGTGCACAATCTGGTGGAGCCCGCAAAAATCTAATTGCATATAGTAGACGGGCTCCTCGAGGTCATTTAAGAGGACATGATGCAGCTGCAGATGAATCTGTAGATGGAATCTATAGACGTATCAAGTTCTGAGTCGTATACTGGATCCTATTACCCGTAGCTACAAGCAGCCTATGACCCATATGGATACGAACATGGATATGGTGTGTCTAAGGCATCTTCCAGTGATTACTGTCGTATACAACCTGAAGCATCTTACGGGTCGGATTTTGCTGCCGACCTATTCGGATGGGCCTCTTCACAGTCGTTTTATTAACCAATTTATCAGCTAGAGGATCTCTCAAAGCCAGAGCTTCAGCGAGAGATCTGAGAGTGCTTATAATTTGGAACGCGTTCCTTATGGGATGAACATACGATACTACAACCTGTTTGGTTAGGGGGGTGGGTTGATGTGTCTTTTGACTATGCTAATGATTCGGATATCTACGTGAGGTATCACCACTCGACGAGATTATAGATACCAGTATGTATGTTGTACTTTAAATAAATATAATTGGTTGTATTATTTTATATTTGTCATCTGTCTACTTAATTTGAGGATATTTTATTTTTCTTTTTGTAGCATGCAATATCTCACTAATTATTTTATATTTTGCATTATTTTAAAACAATAAGATGCATCATTTAGTTTAAAACGGGATCATAGAAACATCAAAAAATATCAAAAAAATATCAAATAAACATCAAATTAGACTTAAATCTATTGAAAAAGTTTGAAAAGATTGATTACTAATTAAATCAACTTGAAAAAACTCTAAAAGATGGGCATGCTGGTAGTTATTAACTTGAAAAAACTCTAAAAAAAATGGGCATGCCGGTACGGAACCGGCACGCCTAAGTGTATTGTGTCAGTACGGTACCGAACCGATACCGTACTGATCTGTCTGCCGACCGAAATGGGTCCCAGTATCGGTTCAACGAACTTTGCTGGACCTAACTACTCTGAGCAAGCTCACTTCTATTTGGAATGATCTTCTGTACAAACATTTTTTTAGGTGTTCTTTTTGAGAATTATATAAAGACTTGATTTTGTGGGCCAGACAAGGTAAGGAAACATAACGATTATACCAATTCAAATCAACTCAACTAAACTGAGCCTTAATCCCAAACTAGTTAGGGTTGGCTAAAAATCAAGGGAACCCATATAAAGTATGGGTTATTGATCATGGTCCATGGATTTCAATGATAAATAGATCATGGGCTCGTAATATGTTTGATGATATCATATAAAGTATGGGCTATGCTATTTTAATGACCTGGTATGCTCCACGGATGCTTATATATGTGCGTGTGTCAGGGTATGCCATACCGGCCCGTACTGGCCGGTACGGGGCGGTATGAACCGGTCCAGGTTGGTCTCGGCATCGGAAGCTTTTATTTAGAAAACCAGTTGGTACGTCTGTCGTACCGGTCGTGTATCGGTGATGTACCGGTGCAAACTGACCAGTTCACACCGGTATGCCAATTTTTTTTTTAATCACAGCGTGCGCGCCGTGGTGTTAGAGCGTGTGGCCGAAAGGGCCACGCGCTCCCTCGGGCAGAGCGCCACGCGCGAGGCAGTGCACCCGAGCAGGCGTGGGCCAGTTCATCCGTGCGGGGCAGCACGCAGGTCATAAATGCCACAGTATGGCATTTAATGCCACTCTGTGGCCTTTATCTATGCGTCCGCGTGCGGATGGGAACCAAAAAAAAAAAGGAGGGGGGGGGGGGTAGGAGACCGGTTCGTACCGAACCAGTTCTTGTATGAATTGGTCTCGAACCGGTCTGGTAAGCGACCGGTATGCCTACCGGTACCGGTTCAGCCTACCTTGGTGTGTGTACATAAATATATACATACATATATGTAATGTGTACATGTATATTTGTGTATATTTTTATCTATATACATATAGATATCCATTGATATATCCTAGCCAAATCATTTCTTACTTTTTAAGGTTTTTCGTGTCAGCATATCCATATTTTGTTGTATCTGTATCCATGTCTGTGTTTCATAGCTGCTCATCATAGATTGGCATCTTCAAAACTATGAATTTCCTGCTTGTCTGGTCCCTACTCTTTTATTGTTTGTTATGTAGGGAGTCAAGCCTGCATCATTGGCAAAGGTGAAGGATCCTACAATTAAACGATTTATAGAAAAATGCATTGCCAGTGCTTCTGAGAGATTGCCTGCAAGAGAATTATTAAGGGATCCTTTTCTGCTACCAGATATTGAGAATGAAAGATCAAGCTATCTGCAGCCTGTTCCCGATCATGCAGGTAAAGGAAATAAAAACCAAGTACATTCACAAAGGGCCTAGTTTTTGGTATTGGTGTTTGTAATATAGATGTTCTGAGATTTGTGTCATGCCTTTTCTTTTTTCATAAAATTCGACTGCCAATGCAGATAATGCCAACTGTTCCAATGCAAGTGCCAGCCATGCATGTCTACAAGAAGAACCGCCCATTACTGGCCGAGATTTCACAGTCGAAGGTCGGCGCAAAGACATTAAGACGATATTTCTAAAGCTACGAATTGCAGATTCAACAGGTTTTTCCAATTGCTGACTTAGGCGCTTAGTTGTACATATGGTCTTCATATGTTACTCAGAACATCCTTAATGTTTCTGCCACTAATTTCTTTCTGCAGGTCAAGTTCGCAACATCCACTTCCCATTTGATATTGAAGTAGACACATCAATCAGTGTCGCCACTGAAATGGTTGCTGAGCTAGACCTTACAGATCAAGATGTTACAGCAATTGCTGCAATGATAGATGCAGAAATATTGGCCCATGTTCCAGAATGGATGCCAGGAGAAGCTCTTGACGGTCATGTCAATACATATGCTTCAGATAACCTTGACACTGAAGCTGAAGATGTACTTTCTCGTTTGCCCAATGAATCAGATCATCCCTCTGGTGCTCTAGTGCTAGAACGGCTACCTTCTGGTCGGAAGTACTGGTCTAGTTCTCCTAGGCGAACTGGCGAGGAGTCTCCACTGTGTCCTACACTGTCCAACGCCTCTGTTGAGTTGAATCTGCATGCAAGTGATGATGCACCTATTGAGGTTTATGAGCAGCAAAATGATGGCTTAAATAATGATGGACAGAGGGAATATCAGTCCCATGGCAGCACTTCATCTAACCAGCGGACAGATTCCCCCCAACCTAATGGCAGTGGTAAAGATAATTTGGAAATTGATTCCTCATTAGCATCTCCTGGTTTACAAAATGCATCCCCAGCTGATATGATTAATCAAGGTCATGATGTGGCTTCTGTAAGTCAGTGGTTCTGCAATCAACATCGAGCCACTGATGAGCAACGTGTGGGTGATGATGAACACTTGTCTAATACATTATTGGAAATTGAGTCGGAGGATGTGAAATCTGTTGTGCAGAAATTAAAGCATTTGATGGTCCAGCAGCAAAAAGAAATCGATGAATTAAAAAGGAAGCATGAGATGGCTATAGCAGATGTGTTAAAGGGACTGCCTCCTCAACTTCGTAATACGACATTAGATAAATGTTGCTTGAAAATTAATGTTAAATAGATCCACTGTTACAGGGAACTGTATGCAGGATATTCTGGTGGCTGTTGTTCCTTCTAACCACCAGAGTTATTGCCATCTCATATGGCCAGCTTTGCTTTGGAATGGTGTTTTGGAATAACCTTACATTTCACCAAGCACTGAGCTTTTAGAATAGATGGCCACTAATTCTGCAGGTGGATGAGTTGACTTTCAGAGGCAGGACAAATATGCTAATCCAACATTCAAGTTTTTTTTTTGATGTGGGTCTTCTTTAATCCTGTGAGAAACTGAGATAAATCGGAATCTTAGAAAGGCCCGGCTGTTGAAAAGTGTGCTGAAGTATCCTCTTGATTTGATGTCATAGAACCATGATATGGTTTCTGCAAATCCAGATCAACTGCAGTGATGGTGTTGCCCAATATAGATGCTCTTCAAGAGCAAACTTTCAGCTTGACTGTGGCTTCAGAAGAAAAAAGAAAAAAAAATTCTTGAAAGCAGGTCTGAGCAACTTGTGTGCATTGTTCAATATATCCCATAAATTATTGGAATTCATATTGTATATATTTGTAGAATCTGTGAGATAGTAGTATCTTGATATTCCTCATGGCTTCCATGTAATTTCTAGTGATGCACAAATGTATTCCGGTGTTTTATGTATGCAAGTTGATTTTATTTTATTTTATTATTTGGGTTATCTTATTTAGTCGTGATCAATATACTGTGCTTGAATTTGTTTTCAACACCATTCATATGAAGCTACGAAAACAACTTTGGTTCTCTCCATTAATAAATGTGAATGTGTGTGTCTGTTGATTTTATTTTATTTTGTTATTTGGGTTATCTTATTTGGTCGTGATCAATATGCTGTGCTTGGTTTTGTTTTCAAAACCATTCATATGAAGCTACGAAAACAACTTTGGTTCTCTCCATTAATAAGTGTAAATGTGTGTGTATGGTGTTCGTGGATCTTGTTTCGAGATATACAGGATCATGAAATCTAAATGATAACTTTCTAGCTAATCTTTTTAGGCGAGATTATAGTCATTATAAATAATATCAGAGCGGATCTAATCTAGAGTCTATGTAGATTAGGAGAAACTACAGTACAGACCTTTTTAGAGCTATCTATAGTTGATTGTGGTAATTATGATTGGATTTTGTTAATCAAACATTTGTCCAGTGAGGATGTTCGGGCTTAAATGTGGATTGCATAAGGACTCGTGCAGATATATATTTAATCACATATCAATTATATAGTAGAAGATATTAGGTATTTATATAGGACTAATAAATACAAATAATAACTTCTTGGCTAGCCCTTTGGGTGAGATCCTGAGCTATTATAGAAATGATGATCCAATGGTAGAAAGTGGAAGGTGAAAAGCTATTGTTCCAAGGTGTTCAATTCGACTAGCTAAAAGCCTCCTCTGGTAAGGGTGCCAACTGGTTCAATTGGTAAAGTGGATGGCAGCGGTTATCTGTATCTATGTCCTACCCTCACCTTGATTTTAGTTGGCCTTTTTTGAGAGATGTTCAAGCTTTTCTTGAGAGAGAGAGAGAGAGATGTTCAAGCTTTTCTCTTCAAGAACATAACAGCCAAAGTGCATGATTGTTTGAATGATGAGCTATTTCCTAACTTCAATATTTTAAAAGTACTCAATGCCCGTATGTGTGAGCTCTGGGTCGACATGGATGAGTTACTTAAATAATGGAATCCTCAAGTGAAGAATGGAGTTTAATTTATTAGAGTTGGATAAACCAGTCCATGCAGGTCCCTTGAAGAAGATGACGGACTTCAAAGTTTTGCCATTTCTAACGAGCATATTACATGTTGACTAATATTGCTCCCATAATGCTTCAAATCTGTATATCTTCGTTGTAGAATGGTTGCTTTCTTATACATTAACCGGACCAGGAAATCTGATCCAATTAACTTATCAAGCTGTACCATTTGAGCGGGCGTTCTACTTCAATCCAAAATGAAATAGCAATAATTTAATCATGAATTCATCCAACCAACCCTTCCTTCAAATAGCAAAGGGAAAAAAGAAAAACAATACATCCATTCCACCAACCGTAAACATTGCCAAATCGATTGATGTAGAAAATTTTGTGATTCACCAGCCCAATTAAGACAAACCATAGTCAGCATTGCTGCAATAGATAGAGAAAATAATGAAACAAGAAAAAAAAGAGAGAAAAGAACATGAGCACAGAATATTTATGTGATTTGATCTATTAAACTACGTCTATGAGCAGGGACGATGCAAAAGTTTTATTATAAAAAATAGAAGATTATAAAATATAAGAATTCCTCACAAACTCTAGCTCCCAGTATATCTAATCTCTAGAATACTCAATTGCTCTCCTTTTTTAGAGTTACAATATATATATATATATATATATATATATATATATATATATATATATATATATATATATATATATATATATATATATATATATATATATATATTAGAGCAAGTCAATTTGGACTTAAACTGGTGTCTTATAATAATCAGATTAGTCTTTCCAGCTAACTCATTTGCTAACTCATTGTACAATCCAACGTACGGCTGCTGGGAGGGACCTTTTTAGAACAATTTAGCTGCAGTTCCCTCGACAACTCAAGCAAAGTAACATGTACATACATATAATCTTTTTTCAGAAAGGGAAACTAAAGACTCTTACTTTGATGCATTTCTGAAACCCATGTGAGAAGATTCACTGATATGTTGTTATATGACTACATTTACTGCTCCAAAACAAATCAAGCTAGTGTGCACCCTCCTTCCCTCTTACCGTCCATGCATGTCCTTTGAGCTGCCAAATAAAGTTCCTTAGTTTTCTCATATATTGTCCCTTTCAAATCCTTGTCACAGAGAGGACCATTGCACTGTTCCCATCTTCATCTTTTTCTGCAACTGATCATCATGCCCCTCTACTTTTCAACTACTGCTCGAAAGACCTGTTAACCAATCCCATTAACACATCCCATAAAGCTTCGAAAACTCCCTGCCTGTTAAAAAAAGAAAAACAGATCACATGACTCTTTTTACAATCTTTTCCTCACGTTGCTCTGTCCCCCTCTCTCACAGTATGATCCAACTGACCGCGTACGTTAAAATCTCAGGCTCCAAAATCCATGGTGAAAGTACAACAGATGAGAAGTAACCTACTTCAATTACGGAGATGCACTCCTTTTTACTGTGTATTGGAGTTAGTTCTTTGTTTCTTTAATTAGAGAAGGAAAGCATGGAAGCCTGTACATATAAAACTAGATTTGGTCAAAGGAAAGCCCAAAGGCTCCAAAAATAAGACCTTCAATCACTCCCACAGACCACTCACCAACTCTGCTTCCTTCTGTCCCCAGCTAGGAAAAATGATTGAAGTTTGTGTATTTCCTTCCTGTTATTATTATATTGTTGATGATGGCCAGCTATAGTCTCATTCTCTCTCTCTTCTTCTCTTTATTATCGCTTATTTCCTCTCCCTCAATTAGGCTTTTTCCAATTCCATTGGCCAGCCATCTTCTTACTTTACGAAGATGCAAGACACATTCTCCATCCCTTCCTGTTTCACGCCGGGCGAGCCGACGGCCGATGATCCCACATCTATTGCTGCAACCAGGTCAGGCCGGAGCATCGTGGCATCGGTCTATCGGACCATGATCGCCGGCCACTGCCGATTGATCACTGTGACTTGGTGCAGAGATGTCCGAGTTCATGGACTGTCCATTTCGGTGGTGGAGGATTCAGACAATGTTGATGAGACTAACATGATCAGCAGCAAACGGCATAGCTGCAAGGTGGAGCTGCGGCCATGGTGCTTCTGGCGCAAACATGGCTGGAAGCGCTTCCACGTGGAAGGGAAACCTGTCGATGTGTTCTGGGATCTTAAGAGCGCAAAATTCTCAGGCGAACCCGAGCCTCGATCCGACTACTATGTCGCGGTGGTCTCCGACGATGAGGTGGTCCTCCTCCTTGGTGATCTTAACAAGGAGGCCTACCGGAGGACGGGGTCTCGGCCAGCAGCAATAGATGCCACCTTGGTGTCCAGAAAGGAGCACGTCTTTGGCAAGAAGAGGTTTGTGGCAAGATCCATACTCAGTGAGAAGGGGAAGCTCCATGAGATACTCATCGAGTGCAGCAACAGGAGCAGCAGCAGCAGCATTGGAAGAAGCAACATGGATCCAGAGATGGTGATAAAGGTTGATGCGCATGTGGCCATTCATGTGAGACATCTCCAATGGAAGTTTAGAGGCAATCAGTCTATCACAGTGAACAAAGCTAGAGTGGAAGTGTATTGGGATGTTCATGACTGGCTCTTCAGCCCTGGTCTGACGCACGCATTGTTCATATTTAAGCCTCGGTCTCTACTGCACTCTTCTACGTCGTCCTCCCCTTCATTGATGAGTTCTTTTGATGGAAAGGATTCCGATGCAGACGGATCATCTGGATTTTGCTTGTTTCTTTATGCCTGGAAGTTAGAATGATGGATTAATTTCTTACGCTAGTCTAATACCATGTTATTGTTGCAAGTTAGAGGGAGTTGAGAGGTTGCCTCGATCAAACCTTGCATGCAATTTACTGTAACTTATGTTCGATGTAAATTAAGTTCTCTTCCTTCAGGAAAAAAATGAGAGTGAGAGGCATTTGGTCCCACTGAAAAAGTTGTGTCCGACATGTGGGCTGGACTTTTCTTTAATGGACGAGCCCAACATGTGAAATGTTTAATAATGGGGTTAAAGAGTACGGAGACAGAGTTTGAACTCAGGATCTCTGCTCTGATACCATGTTAAAATCACCACTTGTCCCAAAAGCTTAAGCTAATAGGATAAGGTAGATTTATTTATATATTTTATATTGTTGGCAGCGCCTTCACTATCACCTGCGGGTTTTAGTGAGATGACAGTGCCTACGATCCTAATAGTTGAGAGGTTGCCTCGATCAAACCTTGCATGCAATTTACTGTAACTCATGTTCGATGTAAATTAAGTTCTCTTCCTTCAGGAAAAAATGAGAGTGAGAGGCATTTGGTCCCACTGAAAAAGTTGTGTTTGGTTGAAGGCCAGACAAAGAGACTCACAGCGAAGGGAGGAAGGAGAGAGGGGAGAGAGAGAGAGAGAGCACATGGGAAGTCGGAGGTGGGCTCCAGTGTAAGATTATAAGTTAGCCTCAACTTGTCTTTGACCAAAAGGACAAGATAAAAGATGCCAAACTGGAATCACGCTAGTATGCAGTACTCCAATAATCCCCGTATCAAAGCATCTCCAGCTTTTTTTTATTATTATTTTTTTATTTTTTAATTTTCATGTCAAATAATCCTCCAATACTCACTCTTCAAGTGATTTGCAGTTGGTTCAGATCCACCACTGAGTTGGTAGGCCAATCCAGCCATGATGAAATATGCATGAGAGTATATATATTGTATTCTTTTCTAATTTGCCCGGCTGAACAATAGATCTGGTCTAACCAATAACCGTCTCTATACGAGGTTATGTGCTTGGAAGAATGGAATCATGTTTTTACCAATTTATTTTGTATAATGAAAAGAAAAGAGTACAAAAAAAGTTTGAAGAAGGATTTTGCCTTTTTTTTTCTTTTTATTATTAGAATGCTTGAAGAAATGCAAATATCTTTCTAAGTACAAAAGCTGATTATTTTTCATTACCAAAGTTTTCACTTCTTGAGAAATACAATATATATTATTCAATCTAATAATCCTTCCTGTCATCCTATCCTTGGATACCCATTGTCACTGTCGCACTTGTTGTTCTAGTTTGCTTAATCTTTAACAGGCTGTGGAGATTCGCAAGCCCTTAAAAAGTAAAATTATTTATTAAGCTATAAAGAGATCAGGGCATACGGAAATTCTTCTATTCCTCTCCTTTCTTTTCGTTTTACACATAGACCATGGTTTAGTTATACTTTTTTTTTTTGAATTAGATGACAGGGTCTCACATTAATGATCCAAACCGTTGATATAATTTACTATTCTAAACTATTTACACATTTAAATTAGAAGATGGATCTAGTCTATGCATTAAATGATCAAAAGAATTCAATTTTTTGGTCCCTTCGATATATGGATTAAAGATCTCCAAATTATATAATTTTTGGTATGTAAACCATCAAAAAATTATATATATTCGAGTGCGGGTAGGGATGGCAATCAGATCGGGTTAAGTTTGATATAGTTCGGGTCAAAAATTCATCAACCCAAATCTAACATATTTATTAAACAGATTAAAATTTCAAATTTGAATCCGATTTATGTATTAAACAGATAACCTGATCCGGCCCATATAACCCATTTATTAAACAAGTCAAAAGGATTAAATGAGTTAGACGAGTTTTAAATAGCTTAAATTATTTTAAACAGATTAAACGTGTCAGGTTAAACAAGTCAGAAATAGATTAAGCAGGTTTCAAACAGTTTAAACAAGCTTTAAATAGGTTAAACGGATCAGGTTATAATCCAACCTAATTATTAAATGGGTCAAAATGGGTTAAACGGATTTAAGGTTTAGATCTGAATCCAACCTATTTAATAAATAAATTTAGACGATTTGACCCATTTATGACCTAAATTTATTTATGTTAAATTCAAACATGTTTAAAATAGATCGTTCACGAGTCAAATTGGCGGATCAGACCATAAATTACCGCTTCTAATGCTGGAATCTCCCGGACTAGTCATGGACCTATCCTTCGTCCTTGCGTAGGGGCATGTGTCCCTTGTCTCTGGTCATGACACAGCAAGCTCTGGTGCTAAATAATAAGTTGTCTTCCAATTTCATATTTGGAGCGGTGAACATGGAACCCCTGGCGTCCAAAGTCTTGCATGCCCGAAAAGTCCAAAGCCACCTTTGAGAACCGAGAGAGACCACTCGACTCTATTCCGATGGGTATTGGACCCGTCGCCTGGGGCTGGGGTCAGAGAGCTAGTAAACCAGGACCCACCTGGTTGGCTTGAGCCATCTGAATCCGGTACGACTGCCGCAATCAACGGATTGATGATTCCAACTTGTTGTAGGACTAAAAATTTCATAAGTGAATTAGAAAAGGAATTGAAATAGCAATATTTTTCGATACTTGGTTCGTAACTAGAATCAGAATCGGAATCGAAATGAGAATTGAATACCTGAGAAGAGTCGAAATTAGATTTTTGGGAGATTGGCAGTTTTTCATTCTCTTTCGGAATCGAAATCGGAATGAGACATTTTCTAACCAAACAGTTGGAATGAGAGTCTCACATTTCCATTCGCATTTCTCAGGATGAATATGGGCTCGGACTAGGCCGAGGTTCGAGCTAGGCCCGAAAAAATTCAGACCGGATTTGGGCTTAAATAGAGCTAATTTGTTTTTCGAGTATGTCATGGCCTGGCCCGGCTGGGCCCACTTCCAGCCCTACCCATTCCAGACCCCAAATCCCCAATTAAACATGCACTATGTCCCAATTTAATAGGAATACTTTATTGCTGAAACTAGAATGAAAGGTTGTGTTTACTAAAGCTTCCACAATATGACCTCTTTAGGGAGATTCAATTGAGTTACTTGCAAGGTACCACCTCTAAGGGAGCAAATTTTGGCCTTTTACTCTATATTAGACAACCTCTGATTGTAAGTTATATTCATCAAGTTGTTTAGGGAAAGGATGATATCTATTCTGACGCTGATGAGAGGCAATCAGAGAAAGGGTAACAAGTTATGCAGGATGCTTATAAGCAAGCATATTAAGTATGATTAGCCTGTTGGCTAAACATGGCCATGATAGTTCCCAAATTGTTAAATAATAACAAAGTTCCATAGCATGTACACATTTCACCATGCTAATAATATTTTTTTTAAAGTCTCACTCATACTATAATTACTAAGTTTGCACTAGACTAACAAACAATTAAACTCCTAAAATTTGCATTCACATTTTGTTCTATATCAACAATTATCGCAAGTACTTAGTAGCATCAGCAACAAAGAAAATAAACTCTATGATCACAAACTACTCATACTACTAAGATTTGTTTTTGCAGTCTTTGGCGATGCCAAAATATTTGTGCTCAAATTTGCATGCTGCTCATTATGCCTTTTTTCTTTTTGTGCTAAAGCAGGTAATTCATACAATACTTGTACGAATACATCCAATAAAATTAGAAAACAGAATACTGCGGAGCTCCCGAGGCAGCTCTCCATGCCCGACCCACAAGGTGCTACCAGCATGTCTGGCCATATAGGCGGCCACCCAATCCACAGTCCCATTAGCTTCTCTAAATTCATGTTTAGCTTAGACGGCCCCTCAATCCCTCATCATCATCCAGATGCTCAAAGCAAGAGATGGTCGGAGTCGGCAGTCCTCGGACCCTTCTGGATCTAACTGATGACCATGGCCGAGTCACTCTCTAGTATGATTAAACTAGCTAGTAGCACTCGCCGAGCATGTTGAAGGCTCGCCCAGGCAACCCTCAGCTCTGCACCAGAGATCCTGATATTGAATAACTGACAGCTGTCCACTGCCACTAAGATCTTTAGTGGGGTCGGCATGCCATCCCGCTGCCTTTTTTTTGGCATGCCATCCTTAGCGGGGTTGGCGGATCCGAAAATTTACGATCTACAATCCGATCAAACACCCATCCGTTCGCAGCTTCGGTGTAATGAACTCTTGAGGGATTCTTGCTTGACTTCCCAACCAAAACCTCGGTATCATTCACCGAAATCTTGGCTCCACAGCCAAAACGTGCATTGTAGTTGTACTCGCCACCATGCCAACGCAAGCAACAAGTACATGGATGCTCAAATCCTGGCAAGTTTTAGCAAGTTCATCAAGGTATGATCAGGAATCGAAACTACTACGATCTAGCCTTCGACTAAATGTTGTTCGTGAGATGGAAAAAAATTTTTGCTCTCACCATGCTTCTTGGCATGGCTGATGAGCTTGAAACTTGAGAGAACAGACATCGACATAGGTGAGCACGGCGAGGGGAAGGTCCTTGCTGAGTTCAGCCACTTTTTCCTTAAGCTTCACAATGAATAGTTGAGCCACCTCATTTTTTTTATACAACGGTACCTCATGCCGTACGTGCATGAGTACACCCATAAGAGTCAAAAAGAAGACGATGACTGAGAGGGGAAGGAATGGAGTTGAGACCACAAAAAAACTCTCCTGAATGATGTGCAACGAAGGAGACAATCCAATCAGTAACACTGTTCGTCTTCTGATAAACATGAGTCGCCCAGAAGGCTATGAGCTAGATGTCTACTAGATGTTTGGAGCTCCCTTCAATAAGATGGCTCAAGCACCTCATTAAAGGGAGCTCCAAACATCTGGTAGACAGCCAAAAGGACCAGCGTTATGAGTCCAAAAGAACCTAGCACCCTGCCCATATATATCCTGCACAAAACCCATAGTATAGTGATTAGAAATCCCGGGTCTTGGTGATCCAAACATCTGGCTTCAGATTCTAATACTAGTAACAGTATCGAGCTTTCCCTTGCCTTTATATCGTTAGTGAATTTGCTTGGCACTTCTAGATATATGCCCTGACTTCCTCAGTTGTCATGTTTGTGAAATAGCCCAAGGTGAGATCATTTTGGCCTATGCCAAAGGTATAAAGTGCTTGAGAGAACTAATCTTCCTTGGGTAATTGGTCCTTGAATACTCCACCTATGGCACCAAAATTATCTTAACATCAGTAATATGAATACTGTTCCATTTCCATCTAATTTGCATTCACTCTTAAGCTAAGGAAACACATTGACGAGATTGCATTTGTGTTCGAAGATTAAATAGACATTTATACTTGTCTTGGTTGCAAACAAATTGGGACCCGGACTTGAACTTAGTGAACTACCAAGTTTTCACGTTCAGGGAGAATGGACTGAAGCCGGTTTGGAAGAAAGATGTGTTCTGATTTCGGATTGTTGATCCCCCGTCGCAAAATTGGCTCCATGGGAGAAATTTGCCCCAACCGAATTGAGATATGCATCGACATAAGGAAGACCAAGGTGCTTGGCTAAAGACCGACATATTTACGACACAATTAGATAAAATTTTATCCTTTCAAAAATTGTGATATAACCTAAAATTTGTTCACAAAAGTATTACCACCCAAGCATGAAATTCTTCGAGCACATGCATTTTTCAACCATGTTATGAAAATAATGCAAAATACCAAAACCCAAGATTAATTGCTAAATTTTTTTGTTTGCTATTGTTATAAATAGAAATATGAAAGTGGTATCACATACTACCTAGAAATCCTTTAGAGAACTTGTTAATAAACAATTAACTTAAAATTGCATCGGTATGCAATCTATATCAGGGTATATTTGGTTGCAAGGAAATCTGACTTTTTTTAAAAAAAATAACTACTTTTGAAAAAAAAATCTATATTTTGAATTTTTTAAGAAGATAATTCTTAACAACCAAACATACCTTAACTGAGATAAAAAGGACAAAGATGTAATATACATTATATATTGCTCAAAATATGTAAAGAAAATATTACTCAAGATATCATAATGTAATATATGGTGTTGGTAAAAGCTGGATCAACTGGTTAGGCTGCTTGACTTTTGCCACTTTACACAATAATAAAGTAGAGATCAAGGGCAGCTTGTCATAGCATCGAGGATGTTACATGAAAAAAAAGAAGACATGAGATCCAACAGAAAATCCAAAAAGTGCATTACGACTGTCCTTTTCTCTCTTTTTCTTCTTCTCTTTTTTTTTTTTTTAACGTAGAGGAAGTGAAGAAGAGTGCACAAGATAATGCTCTCTTTTTTTTTTGGCAGAAATGTAGGTTCCCCCTAGATTCATTTCATGAGGAGAAATGAATACAAGAAGGGTATCAGAATCGGGTCTAACAAGAGTACAAGAAACCAAGAGACGCATACGTTCTTAAAACACTCCTTATCTTTTTAACCTTTTTTTCCCCTCTAGTTCTTCCTCGTTGCTCCTCACCCATCAGATAGCTAACATATCTACTCTCAAAGAGGCCTTCAACTAACTATAAGGGTTAGATAAGCATCTCAGATACAACAGCACAGGAAACAAAAGAAAATGAAGGAAAAGTAATAAGAAACAGCTACTCTGAAAGTTTTCTGTCATCAAACTAAGAAAGTAGTTGTAGGGGCAAAAAAAGGATATGCACAGGATTGTGTTGCAGTTTTAATTATTTCAAGTCAGAAGAAACTCTTGGAAATACACAGATTTTTCCACTCTGAAGAGGGTTTCAAGTTTGAGTAGAAGTAGAAGTTTTTAGGTGGCCATGTCTCTATCCATATTGTCGGTGAAGGACTTCTATGAGTAGGTTTCGGTTGGGCTATGATAAGTTTCAGTTGCTCTATCTAATGGTTCCTGGCAGGATCAATGACTCCCTCTTATTGAGGAGTGCCATTAACTTGCTGGTTTGATGCCTTTGTAGCTGCATTTTGAGCAGTCTTTTTCATCCAGCGTGGAGGTATCTTAACCTATATCTACAAGATAGCAACAAACCCTTAATAAACTTATAATTTATTAGATAACTTATGCCACGATTATCATAGATTAACATCCCAATGTCCCTAGTATTTACCTACCTATGCTCATCTTAAGTATAATTATATGACTTATGATTTATCCACTTATGCTCTAAATACTATAATAATTATCTACCTACCTGTGCGCATGCAAAGCACGTGCTGGGCCATTTTTTTTTGGATTGGGCCATTTTATGTTTACTGAGCCAGTCAAGTGGACCAGGTCTAGTTCGTTATTAAGCCCAAATAGGCTGGCAGTCACCTTCACAAATTCTTTTTATTAAAACATATTATAGTTTTTTCAACTCTAGATGAATTTCGGTATCAATTCTCAGTTATTTCGAACGCTTCGACTTCTAAAAATATCTTTTTTTTCAGCAAAACAGTAGGGAAGGCCACCATACATCCCATTAGAGATAAGATGCACACAAAAAGGAGAACAAGGCGACCAGAAAAAGGAAAATAGAGACACAAATAACAAAAGGGAAAAGGATGATGAGAGAAGCAAAGGGAAAGAGGTAGGAGAGCCCATCCGGCCCAAACTCATGTAACCATGAAGCCCAACCCCTACTCATGGATAAATCCCAACCGGCCCATTCATCCAAATATGAGCAGAGGTGCCTCCTAGAAATATCAAGCATTCACAAGTATCTTGTTGTTTGGAAAGGCATAATTCCAACTAATAATTTCATTAATACATCATAGCATAGTCCACCTTCCTATGTTTTGTATGATATTTTAGGTACAAATGGGGAAAATGATCCCAAAAAGAACAAATTGAACTACATTAAGCTGACAAGGACTAGACTCCATAAGCATATGCATATAACAAGGCTTTTGGCTCTTGCTAGTCTATCCGTTTGCTGGTCGGCTTCTCTAAAAACATGGCTTATAAAGAAGAAATCCAATAAAGAAGCAAAATAGATGATATCTGAAAGTAATGGAAGCTTTGAAGCCGTGGAGAAACTATTGAGACGTTTCATGATCCAATTCATAATGGTGCTTGAATCACCTTCTAACCATATTCTGGTTAATCTAAGTTGGTTAATAACTGCTAATATTCCTTCCTTGGTCGCTCTAAGTTCTGTTTCTAGAACTTGAGATGCTTTAAATTTTGTAAAATGGATCCACTGTGATCTCTTATAATAATTATGGCCCTATTTTTCCTTCCATGAAATATCGAAGTTCACCTTTGCGAATCCACAGGGAGGGGGTGCCCATGTACATTTGAGCTCACTGAGCTGCCGGCACCCTAGTTTTGGTGCTGTAATTTATCGGCTTCGATGATGCTTGATATGGCTTCAAAAAATTCCTTCGTAAGATGTCGAGCATGGTGGCTAATTTCATATTGATTGTTTGATTTCCCCTTAAAGATGTGCTCATTTGTTGCATTCCAAGTAATCTAGCCTGCGTAACATATCAATGATCTATCAAAATTTGCCACTTGCTTGTTCGAATAGAAATCAATTAGATCTTGCATTGAGTTGAATGTGAGAATTGCTGCATTATTTTTGTGTTCCACATAGTAGCTACTACTGAACAAGTAATAATGCAATGTTCAATGTCTTCTTTAATTCCTTGGCAGATATCGCATTCAGATATCCTTTTACTAAAGTAATTTATAACTACTTCTAGTCTGAATCGAGGACTTTGGGCCAGTTACTTTTTCGCTTTCTTTCAGGAATCTTAAAAAGGCTGAAGAAAATGGGATGTTATGTGTCATTTGGTGAAGAATGTGGAAGGAGAGGGAATTGAGGAACATTTAGTGTTTCATAAAAACCATGGAAGATATATCGAGATAAGTCTAGTGCTTTTATTTTTGTAGTAGAATTAAAAATGGCATTCGTTCTTACAATTTATTTTGCTTTTGTTCACTCTTATGTGTATATCTCCATGAAAAAATGAATTTAAATGGCCATTCCTTAATTTTTCATCTCCAAAAAATATAAAGAATTAAAGGAAAAGGAAAAAAAAAGGATCTATTGGACCAAATGAGGGGATTTAGAGATTGTCTTATCGAGTGACCCACTTATGCAACATTGCTATGGAACTACAATGAAAGGGACATCAGCTCTATAACTTATATCAAAATACAAGTTAAGTTCATATTATTAGAAGGTGCACCTTTATCTATTATCTCCTTGTTTTGAATATATTTTGATTCACAATGCTTCTGGAGGTTTTCGTGAACTTGTAATGAAGCTTTCATAGGAGATTCCCTCATATAAAAAGGTGTTAAGAAGCATTTATCTCCCAAATATAAATTATGAAGGGATAATATGTTATTAGGAAGATTTTCCAAACTATGGGCAACTAATTTGTCAATCAACTCTCCTATTGAGGAACTACAACCACAGAATCGTACTGCAATTAAACATCTGTATAAAATTAATTACCAGAAACATCTATATAGAATTGGGAAGAAGCATATCAGCTCTATAACTTATATAAAAACACAAATCAATTTAACATTATTACAACGTGCGCATTTATCTATTATCTCCTCATTTGGATTACATTTTGCTTGACGATATTTCTGGTGTCTTTTTTTTTTTTTCATGAACTTATAATGCAGTGGCCTTTACAAAGGATTCCCGTATATAAAAAGAATGTCTAAATTATGGAGGGATGGTGTGTTATTAGGATGGTTCACCAAACTATGGGCAATTAATTTGTTGTTGACAATCAACACTTCTATCTAGGGGTGCAAATAGGTCGGATCGGATCTAACGAGTCGGGTCAGGTCAGGTCGAATCATGGGTCAACCTGACCTATTTATAGCCGTACTTCTATCGAGTAGCAAATTTCTTAATCATTTATTTTTGGAGAGGAGGTGCAGGCTTCATTGTTAGGAGTCCAGACTTTAGGATGATTGCAGCTGGGAGCTACCATTTGTTTGACACCTCGGTGCCAGGGGTAGAGTTGAGAGCGGCCTGGTCTGCATTGTGCTACATATGGCATGCTTTGCAGGGGAGAGAGGTCCTTCTAGAGGGCGATTCTGCAACGATCATTGGATGGATTCTGTAGGTTTTGGGGAGAGCCGGCGATTACCACCCACTTCTAAGAGATATTCGGACCATGTTTTGTGGTCGAATGGTACTTCAGGCGAAGTATGTGTTTAGAGAGGCCAATGAGACCGCGGATTGGATGACTTCTTTCATTGCCGACCGCTTCGGGAACCACCTCTGGGTGGAAAAGGCAGAGTTGCTCAGTGTTCTGCGCGATGTTTTGCTTTTTGCTTTCTTGGCTGTATCCATACACGTTACGTATGATACTCCCGTTTTTAGCTAAAAAAAAAAAAATCACAAGTCAAGTCATCTATATCACATGATTTTTAATGTACATATTTAAGTCCACCCTCAAGGGCCATTTATATAAGCTCTTGCCAACTCCAACCTCTCATTGACCAATAAATTTTATTATTAGTCCAAACCATTAAACCTTAAGTTAGCAACGATCGAGACTGGTCATTGTGCCGCATTCAATTCTCAAGCCGGATTCCACCAAACTAAGTGGGTCGAGCCCAGCCTTTAATGATCATCCTGTGGGCGAATTGAATCAGCACCAAGTTTGAGCATAAACAATAGGCAATGGGATCATCTTAAGGAAAGAAAAAAGCAGGGGAGAAAAAAAAATAATAATGATGGGCCAACAACCCCCACTGTGGGGTGCGAGGGAAAGAAGAAAACCAGCCGGTGAGCCAACCAACCACCAGCCACCTACTCCCTTCCCATCTCTCATGTTTTGCATCCATCCACACCGTCCATTAAAATCAGACACCTGAGATTTGTTCAGCCTGATGCATTCAAAACTGTCCATTAAAAATATTTTTTTTTTTTTGCAGGCATATCCTCCGGAACATCAAATTTTGTATAAATATTCTTTCACAATTTATATTTACACGTATATTTTTATAAAATATTTGTTTTACTATTCTATTTTTTTTTATTTTTGTTATATGTATCCATGCCATCTAAAACCGTTAAAAAAATAATGATTTTAAATTAAAATAACTAAAATATTTTTAATGGATAGATGGATAAAAAAATATTTATAAAGCGGTGATGGAGAAAAAAAATAATTTTAAAATTTTATTTTATTTTATTAAAATAAATATAGTTTTTATTAATAATGTTAGAACAACGGTTAAATTAGAGATATTTGCAAAAAATAGTATTTTATGAAGTACAAAAATAAAGAAAGTATTTATGTAAATTTAGATTTTTAGTAGGGTTTTATGAGCCAACTACCAGCCAACTACTCCCTTCTCATCTCTCATGTTTTGCATCCATCCACACCGTCCATTAAAATCAGACACCTGAGATTTGTTCAGCCTGATGCTTTAAAAACTGTTTATTAAAATAATCTTGTTTTTAGGAATTAGGAAGTCCGTCAATACTACCCCAAAGCAAAGTTAGGATCTGCTGTTTCCTCTTGAACAGCGAAGTATAGATTCAGCTCATCACAGCCGTCCATCTATGCGGATCTTAAAAAACACGTCCTCTCGGTGGAGTCGGGTTTCCGGAAAACCGTAATTGCGGTGCCCGCAAGTTCCAAATGACGTGTCAAGATGGTATTCGTTGGTTTCTCTGGATATCCATCCTTAGATTGCCATGTCAGATTGTGACTGGGTTTGGTAAATGTCCGGGTAGATTCTTGTCTGATGACAGGGATCTCACACCTTTTCCTTCCATTTTCTATTAAAAAAATGAGATATCTTTATATAAATATGAAGTAGACGTGCTCACCTACCGTGCCTCTCTACCCCCCTCCAAATCGTCGTCTTCTTCGTTACTGTCTTGGTTTCGTTGGGATCCAAGAAAGAGTGAGGGAGAGAGAGAGATGGGGAGCGATGCGAAGGTGTACACGTTGGAGGAAGCCTCGAAGCACAATTCCAACGAGGATTGTTGGCTCGTCATCGGCGGCAAGGTATTCTTGGATTTGATTCGCGATCTGTGGTAAAAAAAATCTCATCTTTTGGTAGTTTGGTCCATTGTTGTACATGTTTGTTTGGTCGTCCATGAATTGATCTATCTATCTGTGGATCCGTCTCTTGGGATTGGTTTAATGAAAAAAGGGGAAGGGAATATTTACCTATCTAACGAATCGATTCTGGGATACTTTTAGTGGGAAAAGGTGAAGCTTTGTTGATTGTTGCTGCACAGAAAGGGCTGATCTCTCTCATTGGAGCAGAAGTATTTTGATACACTAGGATTTTTAGATAAAACCCTTTGATATCTATGAGTACATGCAAAATATTTTGCTTAATACTTACGTCTATGCAGAAAAAAGATTAAGAATCCAGCCATACTCTACTTGTTTGCACAATTGGTTAGTTAGATAATTAATCATGCCAAGCATATGTTGTGAAGTTTTAGTAATTCAGATGAGCATGAGGGGACTCCATTCAGTGTTGAAGATCAGAATTCAGAAGACAATCTTAAAGATTATAATTTTATTAAAGAATTTTCTCTGGGAACTTATGCAATCAGAGAGAGAAAGAGAGGGAGCATACCTACTGATGGTTGTGCTTTGTCTAGTCGACCCTCATATCTTGGTAATGTGATGGGGCTTCATTTGAGTTGTTTTGCTAATGGAAAACCCTGCTAAATTGCACTTGGAATTTGATAGATGTTAAGGGGCTTTGCCTGCTTATTCATCTCTTCATGGACATTGTCAGGTTTGTTCTCTTGATAACTCAGTTTGCATGTGTTCTATAATCCATCCAAATGCTACTTGCCTATACATTGTTTTTGACATCTTCGTGCTTCTGTTACTTCTATTGTCTTTCCTGCTCTTCGAACTGAGTTTTGTAGCTTTATTGATTGAGGCACTGATTCTATTGATCATTCTTTTGTTGAATCTTGCATCTTGTCTAGAAAAACTCATGTTATATAGGCAGCAAGATGTCATTTCTCGTCCCAATATTATTCTTGAGTAATGTGCAATGATCTCAATGCTAGCCTGGATTCATCAATTGCCCTCAGACATAGGCAATACATGTGCAATTCATATATCCATTGTATTACCTAAAGGTTGTCTAAATCAGTGTTTTAAATCCTGGTGGGACGAGAGCCATCCCATCCGTCCTATCCCGTTCATGTGAGAAATTGGGACTGGGACATGGACTCCAAGAGCCATCCACTTAGGGGAAGAATAAGAAAGAGGAAAGAAAGAAAGGAATGAAAGAAGAAGAAAAGGGGAAAAGAAAGGAAGAAAAGAAGGAAGAAAGGAAATAAAGAAAGGCAGGAAGGGAGAAGAAAAGAAAGAAAGGACAAAAATAAGAAAGAAGGAAAAGAAAGAAGAAGAAAAAGGAAAGAAAGAAAGGAAGAAAAAAAAAGGAAAGGAAAGAAGGAAGAAAGGAAAGAAAGAAGAAAAGAAACAAACAAAAGAAGAAAGAAATAAAAGAAAGAAGAATGGGAGAGAGATGGAGGGTAGCTACCTGGACACTTGACCGGGATGGTTGCTGCGATGAGGCACTACAGCAGGGCCTCTCGTTTCATGGAGAAACCGAGACAATCCAGTCTCACGGGATTTAAAACCTTGGTCTAGATGGCTGGCAATCTAGTTTCTCATGAATGTGTTTTTAATATCATCTACTATCAATATGAAGACATGTGGTACTTCATGCATTTATTATCTTATTGGCATATTCTCTATCTGTAATCGATCCTCAGTTTCATAAGGGGGATATATATGTGTGCAACTCCCTGCAACTTTTACATACATGCAAATGTTATGCATTGCTATGTTACATCAGTCATAATTAAGATTTATCATCTAATGATAGTATATATAATACCTAATGGCTCATTAGTGAATAGCTCTGCTCATTTCATTCATCACAACCTTGCTCTGCAGCTTTCTGAAAACTCAAGACACCCTGCCCATTTTCAAAGTTATTACTAACGGCACGGTAGTTTCTTATATTTGAGGAGGGCCAAGGTGGCTGAGGAAAAATGTTGTATTAGCTTCAAGTTGGTGCAGATTTGGATGTGCTCTTATACGATCCATATTGATTCCATCTTTTAAACAAGTCACATTTTCTTGATCCAAGCTTGATCTAAAATCCAAATGATTGGTTCAGAGAATCATTTTTTTCACTTGATAGATTCATATTCTTCCAGTTGGTTGTGGAGCTCTTATATGATCCATATTGATTCTATCTTTTAAACAAATGACGTTTTCTGGATCCAAGCTTCATCCAAAATCCAAATGACTCGTTCAGATTGAATCAGGTTATTTTCACTTGATAGGTTCATATTCTTCCAGTTGGTTGTGGACCACAAAAAAGGTCAATCTGATCCACTTGCAGCATTTAGAGAAATAGGTCAATGTGATCCAATCCACTAAGTATGCTTTCTAAATTTCATCCAAATCTTTATAGTTATTCAAGATGTACAATGCAACTGTCCAATTTCATTTTTCTTTTCTAATTTTTATTTTCTAGATCGAGTTTTACAATGAAACTTTTAGGTCTGGACAGGCCTGTAGCTCGAACGTGCAATTGTGTGACTTATCCCTTGATATTTTTCTCAGTGCTTGATATTTTTCTCTTATACTTCTCAGCGCTTGATATTTTTCCATCATGTTGTGACTTATTCCTCGAAAATTTGTGGTCTTAATGTGCTTTTGATGTCCAAGTACTACATTCTTATAATGGACAGTGTTGTTTTTTCCAATTTCGCTCTTGCTTTTTCATTTTCACTCTTGCTTTCAATTTCATTCAGCAAACAGTTTATGCAGCATTTTTAAGAAAACTGCTTTAAATTCTAAGGAAATTATGGCAAGCCTAAAAGGTCATTTGATAGGTCAAAGCTCCTAAATATGTTCTGGTCATTAAGCAATAAAACTTAAGAGGATGTCCACATAAATCTCAATTGCAGTCCAAACAAACTTAAAACAGTGTGTTAATCCTATGATAATCAAAGAAGTCTGTGTTGTCTGTTTGGTGACAGAAAATTGTTGCATCATTCAAGCACATGTGCAATTAAAATAGAAGAGAATGAGGACAGTCAGAATAGCAAGCTATTTAAAGGAAGAAACTACATAAGTTGAATCTTTCAAGAATGTACAAGAATAGTCATAGATTGACTAGAAGACAGCAGATAAAAGGGAGAGTTCAGAAGAAAGATAATGAGGAAAAACATAAGATTAGAGGAGTAGAAGGGTAAGATATGGAAGGCAGTGGCCATGCATGTCCTTTTTCTGCTCTATCTCACTACAAATTTTTAGACATACTATTGGACCCTTTTAATTGCAGTCCTTTGAAGTCCACTAAACTTGGGGCTTGTTTGGATAACCCGGCTGGATCTTCAAGATTGGAAACAGGATTTCTAGTATTACAGAATATGAGGCCTGGCCCAACCCATGTCAACCAGACCTCTTCAGCCTATTTCTGCAAGGAGAAAAAAAAAGACATGCTTAGGTTTTTTTTTTTTCTCCCTATGAGATTTGGGCCGGCCTACTCCGAAGGTTTTTTTTTTTGTGAATTCTGTGATTATAGGCCTGGTCCAACCTGTGGTCATGTGAATTCTGCTGGATTGCATAGGATTATCTAAATAGGCCCTTAAGTGCTACAATATTATCCAGTTTGGACTTAAGCAGCTGCTTATAACCCAATTGTTGTACCTCTCCTCCATTTGAAGGATGTTTTGGGTTTCAAGGGAAGTGCTTTTCCACGTGTTTGAGTTGTTTTTCCCCATCTCTCTTAGCTACTTAATCACTTTTCTCTGTAACTGATTGTGCAGCAGTCTTTTCTTAAAGTAATGCTATTTTGCATAGTGGGGCCTATTTCATTTTTTTTCAATAAAGAACTACCATTATCGCTGATAACAGGTATTATATTCATTGCCATCATATATGTTCTACTTTGTGCTGTGCTTTTCAATTGAATGGTATCAAAGATCGAAACTTGGTTTTAGCCTTGGTTTTGGCTAGAGCACGTGGGTTTGAATTTCAGTAGTTTCAATGTTTTTGGTTAGATCTCAGAGTTTTGATTAAAACAAAAGAAGAGAACCTTTTCAAGCTGAGAAATAACAGAGCAAAATAATGCACAAATTGGGAAAATAATTATGTATTGATTTAGGTTATATTTGTCATGGGGATCCACATAGCATATTATGTAGTTTCAGTCATTTTTAGACCTTTACAAGCTATCTAGGATATTTAAAACATAGTAATACTCAAAACTAAAGTCCGGCAAAAATAGAAATAGAAAACAAAAGGGAATACCAAAAAAACTTAGAAGTTGTATTGCAATCAAAATTATATTTGTTGAGAATATAAAATAACAGAAGTTCTGTATTTTTGGATACTTTATCAAACGTCTGCAATGCCTCCAAAAGAACTTGCATAGTTTATACATATGTAAAACAAAACATGAAGACAAAAAAAATATTTAAAACAAGAGTTGGACTGCATACTTCATATTAATTCCTTGAAAAAAGTTAAGTTTTCAAAATCAATGATAGGATATCCAAATTCAAGATCTGAAATGTTGAACATGATATACATTATAAAAAAAGTGCTATATACCAAAATTCATGTGTTTGGGTGCTCTCCAATCTAATCAAGTAGATGTTAAAATGGATGGTTCTAATAATATGATACCATGTCTAACTATGATTTAATCATCAAAACCTACTGAATTTAAATATATCTATTTTTAAGATGTGTAGATCATGACCTATAAAGTGCTTTTTCAATTTATATGCTCTATCATGTCTTGTAACCACAATAGTGTAATTGATACTACTCATTTTATACCAACTTGATGCATAGATTAGAGATCTTCGAAATGTATGAATTTTGGTTTCTAGATCTTTTTTGCAGTATAGATTATGTTCAACAGTTTGGATCTTCAATCTGAATGGTCTATCATTATTTTAAAATTGTTGGCTCCTTTTACAAGGAGTTGACATAAAGTGTGTGGTCCAACTCTTAACCAATATTCGTGTAACAAAATATGAGTTTGATATTTTGAAAGGCCTCCTATAGTTGTTACCAAGGTTCGCAGTCTCGGTACTAGACCTTGTACCGGTGATGCATTGGCACTTTCAGACAAGGCTTGATGATTATGATTATGGTTATGGATTACTAGCACTGCTGGAAGTTGCTGATTCCATAAGACATTCATACTTTGCAGCTGTTCATGTTGATTCTTTTCCTTGCCGTCACAGTTGCCATTAAAACTGAACATCTCGTTTACATGATCTCTATGTTTGCACAGGTTTATGATGTAACGAAATTCTTGGAAGATCATCCAGGCGGAGACGAGGTTTTGTTGTCGTCAACTGGTAAACCTGTTTAGACTTGCCAATGCTCAAGAATATGTGAAATATTTTTGACAATGTGGTAATTTACCTGTGATATGATTCTGCAATTTGTAGGAAAGGATGCCACAGATGATTTTGAGGATGTGGGGCACAGTACCACTGCAAGGGCGATGATGGATGAGTACTGTGTTGGGGAGATAGATGCATCGACAATTCCCACCAAAGTCAAATACACCCCTCCCAAGCAACCTCACTACAACCAGGACAGGACTTCTGATTTCATCATTAAGCTTCTCCAGTTTTTGGTTCCATTGGCTATCTTGGGGGTGGCTGTTGGTATCAGAATCTACACAAAATGAGCTTAATGTGTTGCCAAGTTAAATAAATTAGCGAGAAGTCGGTATTTGCAATGTCTTCCATTACTGCAACTCTAGGAGACTTAAGTGTGTCTGTTAACTCTCTGCTTATGTCTCATTTCTGGGGTTACTTCTCATTTCTGGTTAACTTATTTTCATCTGTTATTCCTGTAATACTGGAACATATACTCTTCTCCATGCCTGAGATTCCCTTGAATGTTTTCATTTGTTGCCTTTTGAAATGTTATCTTCTTCAACAATTATGTTTGTTATAGCTGACCCTAACTATAGAAAAGAGTGGCAGCATAGCTAATCGTAAAATATGACTCAAACGGGTATCAGATTGTGCTATATAAACTTGATGAAAGCTTAATTCACTGAGAGAAACTTAATATCGTATTCTCTGTTCACGAAGAATGCACAGATCAGAATATTCACATAGCAGGATCAATGTCATGCTACAATTCTTGTCTCCCAAGCACTCCACTTTAGGTCCTCAGTGCTTGCTAATAATTGCGAAATCCGTCAAGCCTCAATTTATTTCGACAAAATGAGGAATGATGGAATTGGAGTTCATTTTTCATACATGCACTGTCCTCTACAACATGGTAATACTGACTTCAGCTATTTGTTCCTCTTGACTGATGCAGCATGTTCTGAATCATGTTTTATGTTGGTTCTTCTGACCCTGGATTTTCCTCAAGCATGGTAATTCAATGATGCAATCAACAGTGGAGTGATCGAATGGCAATATTATCCCATCCTTTATTCTGCTAATTAAAAAAGAAATTTAATGGTGACTTTTGATTTTTAATGTTCATACCATGACTTTCTGAGGTTTACCTAGAAATTATTTACAGAATTTGCAACTGGGATTTGACTCACTTCTTTGATTCTTATCACCATTTTTTTGTTTATGACCAACATAGTCATTTAACACCAGAAAAGTATTCTTATTATTTCTCAGAGGGGCCTCTTGTTCGGTTCTTGTTGGACAGTGAGGGAAAGGGAACGGTCCTGCTGCACTTTGCTTTTGTTATTTTAATATTCTCTCAACCACTGAAAAAGCAAGAGTTCGAATGCCCTGTCAAGTAATAAAGTTCATATTTTTATATTTAAATGAAGTTATTTGCTCAATTTGTAAATAATAAATTATTTCCATAAAAATAGTTAATTCATTTTCCCTTTTGTACAAGATTAAAGAAAAATATATACTTTCATGCTATTTATTGAATATTTTAAACTTTAGCATTTAAAAATTAAAAATATCAATAAATTCTATGGTTTTTTTTTTGAAAACTTAGATGAATCATGTTTTTTTCTATCTGCAACAAATGAGTAGTGTATGATATAGATTAATATAATTCAAAAATAGTATTTAAAATGAAAAATTGTCAATAATTATGCATGTTTTTATATTATATCTAATTTTTAAATTTATTTTAAATGTTTAATTATAAACCTAATCGGACCGATAAATCCAATGGCTTAGTCGAGGTTGTAGTGATCCTGCCCCTTGGCTAGGTCGATCTCCGACTTGGGTTCGATATCAATGCTCTAAACACTATGAAGATGCACCTCACACACCATCTCTAAACCACCTCTACACATTAGTGTGACCTCTAAGAAATTAACCATTGTCCTATTTGAAAACATTTTGAAGCAGACTGGATTTGTTTAGAGAAGAACGAGCACTGGATTTTGAAACAGAGTAGAATGCAGTAAAAAAATTTTATAGAACTAGAAGCAGTAAAAAAGTTTCTAGTCAAGATTCTAGAAAGTATCCACTTCTAAAAGATTTGACTTCCATGTCAGCCCGAGACAAACTGTGAATCTTCATTCATCTCGGTCTCGGCCATCAAAAATCTTTGGGGTAATAAATTTTGAAACTGTAATAAACTTTGAATTTTGAAACTGTAAATTTTTAGCTGGTCAATGATTTTATTATATCAGTTCCTTTTTTACATACAGCATTTTTATTCTCCAAATACTATAGAATTTCAATGTCAACTCAGCTGCTTTGGCTCATTTTATTTAAAATATGATAAGTTAAGCTCAAAGCATGTAGATATAACTTCACAGGCCAACAAAAGGTCATGTGAAAAGGACCTGAAAGTAATCATGTGAAAGACTGCAAGACCATAAAGATAAATGGCATTAAGATAATTTAGATTGGCCCCAAAACAAATTTAATTATAGTTATGCAGTCGCAGTGTGACATTTATGACAAGCCATAGTACCCTTCAGAAAACATAGTTTAATTTCATTAAGAAAACTTAGAAAGACTATAATTGTCAATCCATTCTATTGACTATAACAAAGAAATTTTATTATTTAATCTCAAATATAGAAGCTCCAACAGACCCAAAGGATAGTCATTAAAATATATGAACAAAAGTACATATGTCAATATTGATGCCGGACCAAATCTGGAGGAAGAAATTCAGCGGGATTTTAAACCAGAATAGAAGAAGAGGGAGAAAGAAAGAGGAGGAGGAGGAGAAGAGGGAGAAGAGAAGAAGAGAGAAAGAGATTAGGTGGGGAGAAAATTTCTAATTCTTCATTAAAACCTAATCATGAAAATAGTTTCCTATATATAGGGCACAAATACACAACTTGCATAAACCCCCCTTACACAGAAATAAATCCTAATGAACCCACAAATAATACAAATAAGCCCTAAAATGCAAATAAGCCCGGAAATAAAATAAACCACAAATAAACCCTAGAATGCAAATAAGCCCAGAAATAAAATAATAAAATAAATATGCAAATAAACGGGTCTGGCTCAATCCGGGGGCTCAGGATCATCTGGATGAAGGGCTCTGATGTCCCCATCAACTCCTCCCGGGTGAGAAAAACTCGACCCCGTCGAGTACAGGTCTGGCCGGCTGTCGTACTGCTCCAGAAGATCGGGATCAATGCGCTGCAACTGTGCTTTGGAAATCCACGTCACATCAGACTTTGGTCGACCTTTCCACCGAACAAGGTAACGTTGGTAACCACCGTTCCTGCTTGAAATAACCTGCTCATCCAATATATGTTCTATTTGTTCTCTGCGTGCATGAAATTTGGGAGGTGGTGGCTCAACAGCAGGTAATAGGGCAGGGTGTCCAACATGGGCAGGTATATCAATAAAGGGGTCAGAAGGCAGGAATATTATCTTTTTGTATGGGACTAAATCTTCAATATTAAATGTCGCACTAATCCCATAGTCATCAGGAAGTTCCACAACATATGCATTCGAACTGGTTTTCTTTAAGATTTTGAACTGTTCTGCACTACAAATTTGCAATTTCTTAAACGTTTCCGAAGAAAGTCGTTCAAGCCTAATTCTTATCATGACGTAATCTTTTTCACTTAACTCCTTATAACGTCTATGTAAATCAGCAAGGAATTTATATTTTAAGTTATTAAAGTGACTACAATTGCTGATTTCTTGATGCAATGAATGTGGATGTGATGCAATTGATTGTGTAGACTCAAAGACTCTATACTGATGAGACATGAAAAACAGGTCTATGGGTTGCCTAGGTTTGTGATCATGCACCAATTCGAATGGACTATTACATGCAAACTCAACTGTTGGTAACATTAAATTCCAGGTCCTAGCATATGCATTCGGTCTGAGCCTATGATGTGGAAGGTTGGACAGGGATGCTCCGGGAACTAGATCGATTGCGCGTTGGATATCACGCATTGGAGAAAGTGCATCCGGAAGATCATCAGGGAGTGCATCATGAAACTCCTCTAGAAGAGAAACTACTACTGGGGAATGTTCAAGGTTGGACTCTGCATGGGTATCTTTAGCTACAAGTGCCAATTCAGGTGACTTGCTCTCAATATCTGTCACTACCTCTTCCACAATAGTGATGTGAAGTGGCTTGGTTGTACTTAGATCAATAGTCTCCCTTTGGGAATCATTTTGGACAAAGTCTAATTCTGTAGGTTCGTCTTCAAAGTCTTCTTCATAGTCTTCTATATTTGGTTCATAGACTTCTTCGACATATTCGGCCTCTTGGTTCCTAACTTCTGGTTCAGTAATCGGGTAGGTCTTAGTGGAACATTGGGGCGCTATATGGCCGAATTGTTGACACCTAGAGTATTGGGTTTGGTGCCTAGGAGAGTGGGGAAGGACTACAGGTGGTGCGACCAAACCGATTTTAGTTTGGGCTGTAACAGGGGTTGGCGATTTAGGGGTCCTAGAATTTTGCACGAGCTCACGGATCTCTTGTTGGAATTCCTTGTATCCAGCCCGCATGGCAACGATCTGTTCTAAGAGAGACCTCAAAATGTCGGAATTCATGGTAGCTACAGGGGTTTTAGGTTGATTGAGATAGTACTCCATATCACTACAGGTTGGCATGCAATGATAACACTGGGTGAAGATGTGAAATGCAGTGTCACTAATGAAACCCTAATAAATATGATGCAAGATCAAATTTGATGCGGGACAACCTACTAATGCAATCTATTATGATTTCAGAGATCAGCAAGTTTTCACAAGAATAACTTAAAGTTTAAATGTTGCTGATTTTTTACTTCGGTTATTCAGAATTAAGGATTAAGATTATTCAATTTAAGAAATTAGATTGCAATCAAGTAGTACAGTTGTTCTGATCCTAAAGTAATCTGATCGAATAATGTTGAGAAACGTCCTGTTACTAGGGTGTGCTAATTTAATGTTAAGATTTAAAGGGTAATGGGATGGGTTCGGAAGTGAAAGGTTTAATGTTCTGAATTTTGACAACAATATAAATTTTCAAGAATATGGCTATCATGCAAGAGAACTAGAACATAATTAAATGAACAAGCCAGAAAAAGTAGAAACCTATCACCTGTCGTGAAGTAGTCGACCAAAATCGTGTGCTTGTGGACTGGGGCGACGATCAGGGGCACGAATGCAGCTGGTAGGCTCTTCCCGAATTTGACTTCAGCAATTTGCAGACTTGAATAATTCTAATTAGTAGGCCTATACTCAGCGGCTCTGAAAAGGAGTGGCGTGCTTGGCGACAGTGGTCCGATTGCGAAGAAAAGGGTGGTTTTCAGGCTAGGTCTGATGGGGAGGAATGGGCCGAATACTGTTTTGTGATGGCCTGATGACGGGGGGTGGGGTGGATTATGCTTATGGTGGTGGCGCGGACCTGAGACTTGTTGGCCCGAAGGTTGAGGAAGGGGCGGGCGAGTGTGAGGGTGTGGGGCCTGATGAAACCCCTGTGGAGTCGGCCCGTGGGAGTTTGAAGGGAAGAGGGGTTTTGATCGGAGAAGAAGGGAGGGGAAAGGGGAGCGGGGCGGGGGCGGCGGAAGTGGGGGAGGAGAGGGACAAAGGGAGCCGGACGCGGGTTGGGGCGAGAGCGGAAGCAGCGAGAAGCGGCGAGGCAGCGGAGCAGAGGCAGGGAGATGGATCTCGGCGCCGAGAAAGAGGCACAGAGGTGGGGCGGCTCGGTGGTTCGATGGCGGCGTGCTCGGAGGGCACGAAGAAGTGCTGCGGGCGGTCTGCTTGGGGAAGGCGGCGTTCGGAGGGAAAGCTTGGCGGAGGGCCCGGCGGAGGCGGCGCTAAAGCGGTGGAACGGCGACGGCGGTCGCGGCAAGGACGGGCGGAGCTGCGGACGGCCGCGGTGACGAAGGCGGACGAAGGCGGTGGCAAGGCGGCGAGGCGGGCGGCGACGGCGGACGAAGGCAGTGGCGAGGGTGCTCACGGTGAGGAAGATGAACAGGTACCCTTTTTTTTTTTCTTTTTTTTTCTTTTTTTTTTCTTTTTTTTTTTTACTTTTTTTTTTAACTCAGACCCGTTAGGATTCGGGTTAACGGGTTTGACCCGATCCGATACCCTTTACGGACCCGTCACGTGTGGGTCACGTGAAACTTTTTTTTTTTTTTGATTTGTTGGAGCCGGACTCGGGCTAGCGGGTAATGGGCTAATGGGTTTGGCTCTTACCCGTGAACGCCGGTCTTCTTCAACCTCCCGACGGATTCGGGAGGGCGTGCCGCGCTTCGCGGCGGCACTTGCGGGCGGAGCGGAGATCTTGGCCGCGGCTCTGCGGCGACGGGGGCGGCCGACCTCGGGTAGGCGGTCACAGGCGCGGACGGCGACCGGTCACGAGCTCCGGCTGGTGGCGGTGGCGGACTTTTGGCGACAGATGGCGGCGGTGGTGCAGAAGATGAGGCGGAGCGCGGCGGGCGACGGCGTCGACTGGGACGTCGGCGAAGGCGGTCGTGAAAGAGAGCGGCGGCACGAGCAGGTTGCACAAGAGCTCGGGTGACGTCTGGAGCTCGGGTGAGGTCTGGCGGTGGCGCAGGCGGAGGATGGAGGCAGTGCGGCTTGACGGTGGAAAGGGGTTTTCCTTTCTCCTCTGGTTTGAACCGAGAGAGAAAGAGAGAGATTCCTTTTTTTTTTTTTTTTTTTTGCTCTGATGAAAACACAGACCGAGAGAGAGGAAGGGTCGGATGCGGGTGGCTGTCGATCTGGGCCTTCACAGACTCGGCAGTGATCCTTTTTTTTTTTTTTTTTTTTTTGAACAGGCTGACAGAGGGAAGGCCCTGTTCTCCTTGAAGCACCGGAAGGCTGTTGTTGGATCGGGGCTTTGGCAGCAGGGGCAAAACCAGCCTTGCTCTGATACCAAGTTGATGCCGGACCAAATCTGGAGGAAGAAATTCAGCGGGATTTTAAACCAGAATAGAAGAAGAGGGAGAAAGAAAGAGGAGGAGGAGGAGAAGAGGGAGAAGAGAAGAAGAGAGAAAGAGATTAGGTGGGGAGAAAATTTCTAATTCTTCATTAAAACCTAATCATGAAAATAGTTCCCTATATATAGGGCACAAATACACAACTTGCATAAACCCCCCTTACACAGAAATAAATCCTAATGAACCCACAAATAACACAAATAAGCCCTAAAATGCAAATAAGCCCGGAAATAAAATAAACCACAAATAAACCCTAGAATGCAAATAAGCCCAGAAATAAAATAATAAAATAAATATGCAAATAAACGGGTCTGGCTCAATCCGGGGGCTCAGGATCATCTGGATGAAGGGCTCTGATGTCCCCATCAAATATATATGTGCAAAAGCACACCAATGTTAGAAATTATAATTGAATTTAATTCTATAATTGTGTCTCATCTATTTTGCCACAATTAGTACATGTTCTACACAAAAAGAAAGAAAAAAGACAAAGAAGACATTAAATCAACTATTTATATTGTATACTCATGAAGATGGAGTATTAGAAAATTCCAACTAGAAATAAGAAAATCTAGAAAAGGGGTAATAATAAGAAATGAAATAGAACTTACTTGGACATTGCTTTCTTCCATCAAAATTTCCTTAGCCTTACCACAAAGAACTCTTACCTACGTCAAGAAGATGATCAATAAAGAAAGACCAGTTGAAAAGATTATATTCTTAACTTCGATAGGGAGAATATGCAATTTGAAAGCAGTAAAATCATAAGAAGAACGTTCAAAACATAGGTCAGTAAAGCTTCACTATGAAATCCATCTATAACTTCTTGCTTATCACAGACTCCAGTATGGACTTCAACAGCTAATCTGGAACAAGAAGTTCATAATGGTAGTGCTCTTATGAAACTCCTCTCATATTGCAAAAATAGAAAATTTGGGTAGTTGACTGGATAGCAAGCCCAATAGTTCAGCATGTGATGAAGAGTGGCTGAGTGGATTTAAAGGAAGATCAGAGGAATTTTGGCAGCAAAAAGATATTTACTAGTTTGGTGAATAGCCTAAATTGATGGGGACATCAGAGCCGTTCGTTTAGACAATCGAGCCATCAGAGCTGCTCGCTCGTGTTCGTGCCAGAGATTGACATCATTATAGCTAGGAGATGATTTTGAGCCACCGGATTAAGTCAGGCCCCGGATTGGGTTCATTCGAGTCTGCGTCATGTTTCTTTTATTGCCTTATTAGTTGCTTTTGTTTGAGTCGATTTAGTTGTGTTTTTGTTATTTTAGAGACGATTTTCGAGTCAATTTGATATATTATATCAAAGCAAATCGGGCCCATAACCTATGTGGATTATGGGACAGTGCAGCATTGATTTCTTTGGACTGACCACGTGCCGATTGTGGCAAGTCCTAGGTGAATGTCCATAACACTTAAGTTTTTGGCTTTGTAGCACCAAGTAGAAAACTGCTGCATAATCAACTATTTTTTTCTCAAACCCTAGATACCAACTCCATTTTGCAGTTATGCAACTGCAATTATTGACATCCATCATTCACCAAAATTTTGAAAACTATCCACATTCAAGTTTAGAATCTACATAAGAAATGAAGCAGCGTTGGATGGCAGCACTCAAAATATATTAAGCAAAGGATCTCTAGAAGAACTTAATGGATCAACTAAAAATAATTTGGCCGGTGAAATCACACGTCGGCACCTGTCTTATTATGAGATTCGGATCCTCTGTGGTGCAACTTTTGGATAATTGAGTTTGGTACCACGCAACCTATATTTTAATATCTTGCGGTCGGTATCCTTCATGGTCTGTAACTAGTAAATGGAACATGCCATGTTGTTCCCTCGATAATGTTTTGATTTTAAATGGAAAGAATAGCTTCATCTTCTCTCACAACCCTATCACCACCCTACCTACCTCTCCGACAAAGAAGCCTATTAAAAGTTAAAACCATCCTGGTGGTGGATTAATTGCAAATTTTTCCTCTAAAAACCACTCAGGTTAGAACGCCGTTATTTGTACCTGTTGTCCTCTACTTTTATTTCATTGCTTTTGCCATCCGTACCATCACCAAATCTTGATCTTTAAAGGAGAAAGACCTTGATTTGGACCATGGTTTTTCAGAATTTAGACTTAACCTATGATAATTTGCCTGATTGTTTGATGGAAAAGTTTGTTAGGAGAAATGGACCGGAAGTTTCTAATGGTGAACGGATTCCCAATGGTGAATAGAGAGAGGTGAAGAAATCCAGGTCAGAAATTCCCATTGGAATTTTCTACACATCTTGGATATCTAAACCATCCCTATGATGGGCAGATTAATGCTGGTTAGGTCAGTTTTGTGCTCCATGCCTATTTATCTCATGGCCAATACTATCGTCTCGAAGACAGTGCTGATAGGGATTGAATGGCTTTTTCGGAGTTTTCTGTGAGGCTCACACAAAGCTAGCCACGGGGTGCATTTGGTAGCCTATGAGAGAGTCTGTATACCGATACGCAAGGGAGATTTGGGGGTGCAGTCTCTTTTGGAGAGGTGCGAGGTGCTCATTGCTCGTCATGCGGTGAGGTTTATCCTTGAGCCACAGGGCTTTTGGAGTCAGATTATGGCAGCTAGATATGGCTGCGTAGGGACTGATGGGGCGGTCCCGAACAGCCGAAGATATTCCTACATGTGGCGAAAGATTGGGAGATACTTGCCTACTGCCTTGGTGAATACTAGATGGCTGATCGGCAATGGATGGAGCATCGATATAGTAGAGGATCCTTAGGTGGACACTCTCCTCTTGCGACTCTGGCCAACTACGGTCAGTGCCGAGGAAGCAGACGAACTAGACGGACTTTGGGTTTGTGACCTCCTCAGGCCTGGGGAGGCAGAGTGGGATGGCGTCAGGCTTGGCCAGTTGTTTGGTGAGCACTTAGTAGAGCAGGTTCGATCGCTCCCGGTTCTAGGATGTGCAGGCCCGGATGTCAGGGTTTCAAGCACGTCATGCAGAGCTAGTGTCAGGGTGGGGGATGTTTTCCATGTCCTCTAGCAGGAACACGAGCCGGGCTCGGAATGTGCTTGGATCTGGAGATTCGGACTCCACCCGAGAGTTGCTTTATTCCTGTGGAAGATGGCCTTGGAACGCTTGCCGACAAGATTGGTGCTGAGCAGACAAGGACTGAGCATTCCCTCTGGTGTCTATAGTGCGGTGTGGATGAGATGGTGGATCATGTGGTGTTCCAGTGCATGTGGGCGAGTGTGGTCTGGAGGCTTACTGAGGTCCCGCAGGATGCTCGGAGTTGGAGGGATCTATTCCTACAGGCCATCTGCCGGTGGTCCGGCATCCCTCAGCTGCGCTGGGGGGCCATTGGAGCGACCTGCACAGCTTACCAAATCTGGCTAGCAAGGAATGCTCGAACTTTTGGCAAGCACAGTCCGTCCCCGAGGTTTGTTGTGGAGCATGCCCGAGCACAAGTCGCATAGATCATTCATGCAAGCTTAGCACATGGGCCTTTGATAGCTCGGGATACCTGAGGGCCCCATTCTTTTCAGGCAGCGCCTCATATGGTGTTTTTCACTTGGGAGCCTCCACCCTCGAATTTTCTCAAGTTCAACTTTGATGGTTCCGTTTTGGATGGAGGCAGAAGGAGAGGTGCTAGATTTGTCATTAGGGGCCCGAACTCTAGGGTGGTAGCTGCTAGATCTTCGACATCTCAGTTTCTGGAGCGAAATTGCAGGTGGCCTGGGCTGGCCTGTGTCATGCGCGGTGAGTGCTATAGGCTAGCTCGATCATACTGGAGGGTGACTCGGCCACCGTGATCAGCTGGGTCTAAGGGGGCCCATGGGGTGGTGGAGGGGGACACCCCTGCTTTGAAATATTTTGGCGATGGTGAGAGATGAAGTGGCCTTTCAGTTTAAGCATGTATTCAGAGCGGCCAATGGGGTGCGAACTAGGTGGTTGAATATGTGGCCGACTCTGGAGGCATTCTATGGGCCGAGAAGGGGGAGTTGCCTAGGACACTTTGTGACTTATTATTTGCTGATTTTATTGGGTGTATCCGTACTCAAAATGTATGAAATGCCCGTTTTAGCCCAAAAAAAAAAAGCTCTTGAGATGAGTCATGGAGACATGGGAAGAGCCGAGGCATTTGCATTAGAATACAAAAAATATGTTTGTAAGCTTGGGAAGAAAAAAAATGTATTACAGTGACGTAGATTTCAGAAACTTATCTTGAATTAAAATCAAACCTTCCCTAATCTGATTTCTCTACCATCATCGTAGAAGGTTTCTAGAGGGGAAGGATGTGAGATTTGGCTTAGAATGGGCTGCTTTGGGTTGAAGTCGGCAAGCCCAACGAAATTCAATGAAGAAGAAGGGATTGAAATAGAGGATCAAGATAGCAATCCTTTGCTTCTCCCCCTCTTCGGTTGAGCAAATAAGCTACAACAATCGTGGCTGCTGTAGATTACATAGGGCATTTGAATGGCCGCCGGCCGTTGGGTTGTGCTCAACCACGCAAGGGTCGTGGAAAGTCTATCCCCCATCCAAATCCCTTTAAATACCCGAGTTCCTCTTCGCTTGGTCCACGACCGAGCTCCCACTTCTTCTTCCTTGCCTTCGGCGACTAATGCGCCACAACATTTGAGCTCCAACACCCTCGAAAATCTCCCATTGTTCCTCTAATCTTGCTGCTTTGTTTTTCTTTATTTCGAGATCTATTTTTCTTCGTCGGAAGCCACTACTGCCACAAGGTTCACCGCCACCGCAACTTACTGGTGAGTCCTCATCTTCCCATTGTTTCTTTATGACAGGCTGCTGCTATCTTGGGCAGCTTGGGATGATACCTTTTTCCGTCTGAACCCCCACATCATTCTGCCACCGACTGCATCATCGCGTTGCAGGCCATCGCCACCATCACCAAGGCCACCTCCACTGTCGGTTCCTCTAGGCTTGGCCGTCAGATCCCCGGCACCCACCTCCTACCTCTTCTCTTCCCTCTCTTTTTTTTCCCCCATTCTATCTTCTTCTTCTTCTTCTAACTCTTTATTCTTTTCATTTTATTTATTTATTTATTTAGCTATGGATTAGTTTATCAAATCCTCTTTTTTCTCTCCTAATTGGGCTAGATATGATAATTAATTCAGGTTGACTCGTGCCATTGACAATCAAACCCAAACCCCTGATTGAACCCTAATTGAGATTCTCCCTCTTTTTCTTTCTAGACAAGCTTGAGGATCCTAGTGTAAGCCTTATTTTTCTTGTTGCTCGGATCCAAGTTAATCCTTGTGTGGAGGCTCTAAACTGCCCTGGTACCCGAGCAGTAGATTGGCCTATTACCTCTTCCCTAGCTAGATATTTTTGAAATTTGGCCACTACTGATTTTGCCCTGACTAGTTGAGTTTTCCTCGCTCGGATCTCCTTGGGCAGTCGAGCACTACTACTTAACCAATCTAACTTAAAGGCATGAGATTGTATCCCCAATAGTATTTTAATTTTTAACTTTGCTTAGCTTCTAAGATGATGATGAAACTAATTATATTTTCATGATATTAAAACAATTGAACTTGACCCGCCTAACTCAAGTAGGATTTTGAAGCAAGATGAAGTAAGTAGCCTAATGTTTCAATGTGCGTTTTCCGAGTTTTGGTAAAATGATAATTAGTTCATTGAATATGATTGTTATATCTATTTTATACTCGGTCAAACACATGTTATTCTTACAATAGTAAATCTTTGTAAAAATATATATATATTATGTGTTATGTTATGTTATGAAATTTGAAAAATATGACTAGGTAAATTATAAAATTTGTTTCATATGTATGTAGTCTTAGGACGGCTATGATTTGACCCTGTCAATAAAATTATTCGTTGGCCCGTCGATTTGTAATCTAAAAAACTGGTTTCAACACCAAATCACCAGTGATTAGAATAGTGGTATTTGGACACCGAACCACCGATGGTTAAGAATAGGGGTATTTGTCACTTTGTGCATTCTGATTAATACCACTGGGTTACATAACCATAACCTGATATTGGATTTCTAGTATTAGTGTATGAAAATAATAGTAAACTTCGAAAGAGATATATGTATTATTCGAGAATAGATTTATTTTTAGTTAATATTTTACTATTTATTTGGCAAACTTAGACCCCACTTTGGGTGTTATATTGCTAACTAGGCTAGTGTAGCTCAATATTTCTTCTTTCTTTATTTTTATATCTAGATTTATGATTGCTCGGGACTTGAGGGAGTGCGCTAGAAGTTCTAAAGAAGATATTTTCAATTTTTGGAGTTCTAGTTAGATCATTTAGACTAGTTAGAATATTTTATTTTATTTAAATAAATAATTAAGCATACGTCGACTTATGTCACTTTGAAACAATTGATTGTAAAAAATTATTTGCATAAGATCTTGATTTAGATTAATTATTCCTTTGATATGATCTATAGCCTTGTATACTTGTATGATCCACCATACAGGTATGCAGCGTCTGTTATGCTCCTCTAGATGATTGTACCCATCCAATAATATACAATAGTTATCCGGAGAATGAAAAAAAAACCCGAAGCTAATAGGGCAATTGGGTTGGTACAATATGGCAGCCATCGAGTTAGTACAAAACTTTACGATGCAAAAGTTGCACTACAGGGGATTCTGACCCCCATGAGTCACCTTACGAGGATTTGTGTGGTTGAATTTCTTCAAGGTTTTGCTTATATATGTTATCCTTGTGTGTATCCTTACAATAAACACAAGGTAGACTTTCACATTTCATAAAAAAAATGTGTTTATTTTGGGTATAGTCTTAACCATCCAGGCTATAAATATTTAAATCCTAAAATTACTCTTATTTATTAATCTAAACATGTTATTTTTGATGAGCAGCATTTCTCATTTCCTAAATTAGATATTCCCTAAAATGTATTGGTCATTCAACTGCCCCTCATTAAAAAAAAGGGCCCTCTCACATAATTTTGGACCTTGCGATAATACTTTTCTACATTCATAACGACCAAATGGAGTCAACTCCAACTCCTACACCACCAGGCGGATCTCCTACACAACCTAAGCCTTCTCCTGCTCAAACTCTGCTACTTGGCCTCCCTTCTCCCTCGGCGATCAACGCCTCGGTCCTCTTCTGCGTACTGATCAGCACATTGTGCCACGTGTTCACCCTCGACTTGGCCCTCGCCGGCATTCCGGCCACGTCCAAGTCGCCGAAATCCTCCGGCCTCACCTCCAGTACCTCCTCCGGCAGCGCGCCGTCGAGCACCGAAATGAGGCAAGAGCAGAACCCCTTGGTGATCTCCGAGTCGGAATCGGCGGCGAACCGCATGCGGCCGAGATCGTCCAACGCGGCCGTGACCCAGACCTGGGCGGTGCAGCCCTCGACGCGGTTGGAGGACACCCGCGCCGCCTCGGGGAAGGGCCGAAGGGCGGAGCCGTAGGCGAGGAGGCGCTTCACGCGGTCGATCGGCTGGGGGAGGGAGCGGAACTCGTCGACGAGGCGGTGGAGGCGGAGGCGGGGGCGGTCGGCGGCGGGGGCCTCCCGGGCGGCGACGGCGGAGCAGGGGAGAAGGGAGCCGGGGGTAGGGTTCGGGATCTGGATGCAGCGCACGGAGAGGGAGAGCCGCCTCCGCGACGGCCGACACCTCGTGGAGAGGAACGGGGAGGAGGAATTACGGTTAGGGATCGCATGGAGAAGCCTTGTCGCGAGAGCGGCGGAGTCCATTCTCTCTCCTCTATTTCCCTCTCTCGCGGTTGGGGAGAAAAAAGCGGCGGGTTTGTTAAAGAGAGTATTTGTACACAAATATTTATTATTTAGAATTTTAAAGAGAAGTAGTGGAGAGGATGGGAAGGCGAATTAGCTTTCCCCTCTCTCTCTACTTTCTCTTCTCCTTCCGTCTCTCTCCTCACTATTTTCTTTTTCTCTTCCCTGCTCTTACGGAAGAAAAGGACTGGGCGTGATGTAACAGGATATTACAGTCATGGATGACGAAAGTGTGGCATCAAAAAGATCATCAAATAACATGCATAGTATATTTGATGGTTGGTTATGATATTACAATCGAACAATCAGGATCATATGCAGTGCAGTGCAGCATTAGACGATCATCAAATAATACGCATCATATATGGTATGATAGTGTCTGTAGTCCGTAGATTGTCTTGTTTGATGGTTAGTAATGATATTACAGTCATGGATGACGAACAATTAGAATCATCTGCAGTGCGGTGCAGCATCAGACGATCATCAAATAGCATGCATCATATATGGCATGATAGCGCCCGTAGGCCGCCTTGTTTGATGGTTGGTCAGCCATTCATGGTTGCAAATGTTTTTATGACGAAAAGAGAGGCAGCCGGTTGGTCCTTCCTTTTTTTGTAGAAAAAAAAATTTGACCTTTCAATGGGATGGGAAGAAGGCAAATGGAAGCTGGTTCGCACATGAAAGGGAATATTATTATATTCCTTACGTTATATTTTAATGGATGATTAAAAATGAGAGATTTGTGTGCAAAACAAGTCATTAGAATTTTATATAGGAATAATGACTGTCTTGTGTGGTGTCTTTTAGCTGAGCGCCAGGTTGTGGGAGCCGGTGGTTAACTTTGTTTCCGGTGAACATTATTTTGTCTACCAAGCAAGCATATGAACCAATCATGGGTTAGATAATGACTTATGGAGCTTCTCCTCATTTAGCTACTATGCTAATTTGGATAGAGGGGGTGGTCAATTTTCATACTCAATGACTAGGTTAATTATTTATCCAATATTATATAATAGGAAAGCCTTGGGACTTCGATGTAGATACGATTGAATCTAAAGCTTCTCATACCATGCCCTAAGAAAAGCTGGGATCCCACAGTTCATCCTCTGCCTTCTTATTCCACTTCTTCCACCCCTTAGGGCTTCACTTGGAAGCGCTTCTCTCTCCACCACCATCACCTTGTGGTGATCGCCGATGGTGGTATGTTTGAAGGGGGAGATGAAAGAATGGGTGAAATTTCTCATCGAGTCTGATTTATTTTGATGTTGGATTTACATAATTGAGAATTTTTTCCATCAATCTTGCCGCTCATATTCAAAAATCACCAATCTTATCAGATGATTGAAGCTATTAGACCATCTAAATAGGCTTACCCCAAACTTACTTTCGGAACATGGTGCATCAATTTGATATGAGTACAGGAAGGCAACAAATGCTGAATATTAACATGGTTAATGCCTTCGATAATTTGGAGCCGTAAAAACCAAAGTGGGACACACAATTTATATAAATCAAGATAAATGGAGGTCATAGACCACTTAAAAAATCAAGACAAATGTGCATGGATGTATTGCATGATGCAGGAGCACGAGCCCAAATCATAATGGATGTACGTCGAGTTTGAATTCTAGCTTGAGAGTGTCCGAAAATACATTGGGTTCTTAAGTTCCAGCATTTAATTACATTACATTGAGTCTATTCTATTTTGGTCAATTAGGCCACATTGAGTCCTTTTATTTTGGGTTTATTTGAGTTCTTATTTTGGATTTGCAATTTGCTGGTTTATGTTTATGATTGAGTCCTAAAATGAGTTGTAAGTTTGCTGAATTGAGTCTTCAATTGAGTCCTTATAATTGAATGCCAAGTGGCATCAAAAGAGTCCATGTTATGTAAAGATTGGGTCAAGTTACATTGGGTTTAGTTATCGCAACGCCTAAATTTAATTGAGTCCAAGGCATTGACGGGGATTTAATTTTGGAGTTGTGTAATTGAGTCATTATGTGAGAGGATTGAGTCCATGTGAGAGAAGATTGAGTCCTTATGTGAGAGGACTGAGTCCATGTGTTTAAGATTGAGTCCTGGTAATTGAGTGCCATGTGGCAATCCTTGGCTAAAAATTAGGAGGCTCAAGAGTCCATGAAGAGAAGTTCAACCATGAAGACCTCTCACATGTGGAAGAAATTCAGAGTTCAGATCCAGTTGAAATCCATGATAGATTGAACACCATATAATGTTTTGAAGATTTTGGGAGCTACAGAAGTCTATTTGAGTTGATTCGAATTTTGTTGGAAGGTAGACATCCATAGCTTTCCAATGACTGTAAGAACATGAAATTTGGAGATCGGATGAAATCTGAGGAGTCTTCCGAACTTCATGCTGATGTTGGTACTCGAGAAGGTGTTTGAGTCAAAGTAGGATTCTAGTTGCCTTACGGCTGAATTCTCTTCTTATGGGGTTCCAATCCACACACCCAAGATGGGAATTCATGGGTGTCTAGGCTTAGGTGGCAAGATATTTGATTGGTCAATTAGAAGATTTAAATTTTAAGAGAGTCCTCATGTAACTAGGAGTCCAAATAAAATTCTGGTTGTAATCCTTATCCGTTGCCAACCTCCCTCTCTATATAAGGAAACGTATAAAGAATGAAATCAGAATTTTGGTGTTTGAAAAAAAAAAAAGAGAGAAAACAAAAAAAAAAAATTCTGCAACCCACCCCGACTGCATCAATTGGTATCAGAGCAAAGGATCCTTCACCAACCAGAGCAAATTCTTTGTTCACCATGAATATGTGGACCGACCGTGCTTACAATGCTGATTGGCAATTTCAATATCACCATACTTACAACACTGATTGGAGATCTCAACATTACCATGCTTACAACACCGATTGGTGGTCTCAACAACGAGAAGAAGAAGAGATGGATCATACGGAAGCATGACTACGACTTCGTCACCAACAAGATAAGAAGCTGGCTAAAGTTCTCCATCGAATGGATCTTATACGGCAGAAGGAAGAGGCGTACTAACTCGCACTTCGCATAGAGTCACAATAGCGATAACGACGCCCTGCACAAACACTGATCGTGCGACGGCATTTAGAATGCAGTAGCCGAGGAGTCCCTTTTTCTCGAGGTAACGCTCCTGTTTTCAGATCTGAAACCTCTTTTAATCAAAGTGCTTATCAAGAAAGAGGTGCTCCACAGGCCAATGCAAGGGGCAAAGGACCCATGCCCCAATCCATGCCGCAAGGAAGGAACCCTACGGATTGCTACAAGTGTGGCGGTCGAGGCCATTTCGTCGTCGTTTGTCCCACTAAAGACGAATGTTTCATGTTGGTATGTGAGGAGGCCGAGATCATAAAGCCTTCTGATGTTCCTCCTCAGCCCACTGATGTCGAAAGAAGCAGAGTAAACGAAGGAACCGAGGCATATGAAGAAGAAGATCTTGACGCTGATTCAGAAAATTCAGCAGAGATCAACCATGAATCCGAGACCATGTTTGCATTGATTGCCAAGAAAGAAGGTTCTGAAAATTTGGCAGCAGCAGGAACATAACAAACTGAAAATTCTAAAGCAGTAAAAATCAAGCAATCCGAAGTTTCTGCAGCAGAAAATTTAGATCAACAGATGGCCACTGAAGAACCCATTGATGCAGAAAATTCAGATGCTAGTGGTCAAGGAAGAGCCAATTTCAGCAGCGATCCACGAGAAAGTCGGATCTGAAATTTCAGAGGAGGTCATCCCGTGCCAAGTGTGTGCACCCACATCAGAGTGCGCAGCGGTTCGGCATCGTAATCAGCCCGCACTGGACTCGTGTCTTGGTCCATTCAAGTCACACATCCCAGCTAGCCGAGTCATGCATCCCATTCCAAGCAACCAACGCCCATACAGTAGACCAATTTCACTTGGGCTAGAAATCTTCAACTCCGCCCCAACTCGACGGAGTCGAGTTCTTTCTCAGCATGGAGGAATTGATGGAGCACGAGCCCAAGTCATAATGGATATACGTCAAGTTTGGATCCTTGCTTGGGAGTGTCCGAAAACACATTGGGTTCATAAGTTCCAGCATTTAATTACATTAGATTGAGTCTATTTGATTTTGGTCAATTAGGCCATATTGAGTCATTTTATTTTGGGTTTATTTGAGTTCTTGTATTGAGTTTGCAATTTGCTGATTTATGTTTATGATTGAGTCCTAAAATGAGTTGTAAGTTTGCTGAATTGAGTCTTCAATTGAGTCCTTGTAATTGAATGCCAAGTGGCATCAAAAGAGTCCATGTTATGTAAGGATTGGGTCAAGTTACATTGGGTTTAATTATCCCAATGCCTAAATTTAATTGGGTCCAAGGCATTGAAGGGTCTTGATTTAATTTAGGAGTTGTGTGATTGAGTCCTTGTGTGAGAGGATTGAATCCATGTGTTTAAGATTGAGTCCATGTGAGAGAGGATTGAGTCCATGTGAGAGAGGATTGAGTCCATGTGTTTAAGATTGAGTCCTTGTAATTGAGTACCATGTGGCAATCCTTGGTTAAAGATTAGGAGGCTTAAGAGTCCATGAAGAGAAGTTCAACCATGAAGACCTCTCACATGTATAAGAAATTTAGAGTTCAGATCCAGTTGAAATCCAGATAGATTGAATACCATATAGCATTTTGAAGATTTTAGGAGTTACAAAAGTCTAATTGAGTTGATTCGAATTTTGTTGGAAAGTAGACATCCATAGATTTCCAATGACTATAATAACATGAAATTTGGAGATCGGATGAAATCTAAGGAGTCTCCCAAACTTCATGCTGATGTTGGTACTTGAGAAGGTGTTTGAGTCAAAGTAGGATTCTAGTTGCCTTGCAGTGGAGTCCTACTTTAAAGGGATGAGTCACACGCCTAAAGGAGATCAATTCAATTGGAACTACTCCCAAGGTGAGGTGTCATCTTATCTCTTAGGAATTTAGATTTAAAAGGAAGTTTAGTTAGGATAGAAGTTTTTTAAATTTAGATGGAAATATTGTCCAAATCTCTCATATATATGAGGAAATATAATGAATGAAGGGGAGATAAATTTTGCATAATTTTTAGAGATATTCTGAAGCTTCTTCACGTTGAAGAAAACCCCTTTCCAGCCATTGGTGAGGTGCCATTGGAGAGAAAAAGATAAAGGTGAGATGCCCCAACCTTCTCCTCATATTCTAGAAACCTAGGGTGTGAGACTCAACCTAGTTTTCCTTAATTATCCTTTAGAAATAAAATCCAAAAAAATACTCCATTATTCCCTCACATCCACAAGAGCTTTCCACCTTCATATTCTTTAGAAAAATCCACGTTCATATAGCCAACATATTGATCATCAAATTGGGTTCAAATTAGTTCCTTTTGGTGTACCGATTGTGCCCTAGTTCTTCCATCACCCACCTATTAGAAATTCTGATTAAATTCAAGCAAAGTTTCTTCCATCCTCTTCAATACTTCATCCCTTTCAGAAGCCATCTAATACTTCAGAAAATTCGCAAGCTATCAGATCTTATATTGATTAGTCCAATCGGCTCGAATTGATTCCTTTCAACGAATCCAATTGCAATCTAGAACCGCCCAACGCCAACCTTTCTTTGGAGCCAATTGCTGCCAATCAAGTTCCTATCTTTTTCTTCAGATTCCTCTTCTTCTTCAGACGCTTCTCATCAGTGAAAAGAGAAAAAATTTTGGAAAGAAAAAAAAAGAAAAGGAAGAGAGAATCATAGCCCTAGGTTGGATCCTTCTACCACATCTGTTCTGCGTCACTGCACCACCATAGTCTTCTGCTCCAAAACAAAACCGATCTGCCTAAAACTATTTTTTTTTTTTGCTACACTAGACGATTCATACAAGTCTAGTATGAATATATTCAAAAATGTTAAAATATAATAAGTCATAGAGCGCTCTAGGCAGCTCCTCCTTAACAGTCTAGAGAACCCCCTCGGAGTGATTAGCCACAAAAAAAGCCATCCAGTCTGTAGCTTCATTAGCTTTCCTATAGACGCGTTTGGACCGGAAGGTAATGTCACTGCTTGCCATACCCCAAACGTTCCAGAGCAGAGGGTGGCGGCCACCAATATCACTAGTGCACCTTTGGATCCAACCAATCATTGTAGTCGAGTCGCCTTCGAACAGGATTGCATTGGCCAGCAGCACACGCCGAAAATGACACATACCAGCTCTAGCTGCCCTTAGCTCCACCCTCAAGGACCGAAATATCGAAGATTGAGCACTCTCCAACTACCATCACTCTAAAGTCCAGGCTTCCGATCACGAAATCCTCACCACCAATCCTGCCACTATTCAAAACATATCCATCAAAGTTGACTTTGAGAAAACTCGGAGGTCGAGGCTCCTAGGTGATGCATATCGTCCAAGATGCTGCAAAAAGCATAGTTAGAGTCTCATGAGTCTCAAGCTGTCAACGACCTATTCGAAAGACCTGCATGGGTGATCTCTATAGTCTGCACTCGAGCCTTCTCCATGACAAACCTTAGTGTAGGACTGCTTTCTCCAAAAATTCGAGAGCCAAATATGGTAAGTAGTATAAGTTTCCCTGATGGCCTCATACTGGGTTTGAGGTGTGTCAGCCAACCTTTTAAACACCTGGGTGAAGGAGCCAGATTGAGACGGGGCATCCGATGGAATACCAACAAACTTCCACACATGCATAGCTCGATCACACTAGAACATAACATGATCCACATTCTCCTCCACCTTGTACCTAGGACAGTACGACAGGATGCTCATTCCGCGCCTACTTAGGATAAACTTCGTCGGTAGTTGATCCCAAGCCAACTTTCAAAGCAATAAGACAACCCTCGGGTGAAGATCAAATCTTCAAATCTTGGTGCAATTCTGCCTTTGATGCTCCTCACTCTAGAGAATGTCGTAGATATCCCTCACTTTGACTTTAGGTCTACAGGACGTACTCTAAATCCTCACATCCGGGCCAGCACACCCAAGAATCGCCAGTGAATGTACTCTCTCTATGCAAGGTGCTCTCCAAATAGATGACCAATCTGGTTGGAGTCCCATCTTATCCCATTAAGGTGGAGGAGATCGCTAACCTGCAAACCACTCACGACCTCTACATTGATAATGGTTAGCTAGAGTCTCATCGGGAGAGTATCCACCCAAAAATTCTCCACAATATCCACACTATGCCCATCTTCAATCAACAATCTAGTATTAGCCAATGCAATAGGAACATGCTTGCATATTTCTCTCTATATGAAGGAGCATCTCCAATTACTCTAAAATGCTCGATCAGCAGTTTCTGGGCCATACTGGGATGTCATCATCTGACTCCAAAAGTATTATGACTAAGGCCCTATTTGGGGGAGCTTTTGGAGGGCCAGAAAGCACTTTCTGGCCCTCCAAAAGTACTTTTAGATGAAAAACTGTGTTTGGTAAATTTTTCAAAAAGCTGTTTCAGCTTTTGCGGGAAGCTGAAAACAGCTTTTGGGAGGAAGCTGCAATTTGGAGCTTTTGGAAGGAAGCTGTTTCAACTTTTTCGGAAAGCTGTATTTTTGACAAAAATGCCCATATTAAAATAACATAATTACATAGTTTGTCCCTTTATAAACCTAAAAATCTGCTGGAGCCAAGAACCCTAGCTGTCAGACTCCCTTCTGTAAGAAAAGGTATTTTTCTTTTCAATTTTTGTATGCATCTCTTGAACCACATTTTAGAAGAAAATTTTTTTAATCCTTTTCCATACCTTCCAAAATCAATTTATTGTTTTTTTTTATCATCAACCTCGCGGCCCACGCTGAGGTCCTCCTCGAGCGTGGACCACGAAGAAGAGCCCCTGGACCGCGAAAAATTATTTTATGGGAAATTATGGAAAATTATTATGGGAAATTATTTTATACTAATAATTATAATATTTTATACCTTTATGTTTGTATTATACTATAAATATAATATCATATTATATTATATCATAATACATTAATATGTTATGTTAAATAATTTAATATTATGTTATATTATGGAAAATTAATTTATACTAATAATTATAATATTTTATACCTCTATTTTTGTATTATACTATAAATATAATATCATATTATATTATATCATAATACATTAATATGTTATGTTAAATAATTTAATATTATGTTATATTATAAAAAATTAATTTATACTAATAATTATAATATTTATACCTTTATTATTGTATTATATTATAAATATTATATTATATTACATCACATTATAATACATTAATATGTTATTTTAAATAATTTAATATTATGTTACATTATGAAAATTAATTTATAATAATAATTATAATATTTTATACCTTTATTATTGTATTATACTATAAATATTGTATTATATTACATTACATTATAATACATTAATATGTTATTTTAAATAATTTAATATTATGTTATATTATGAGAAATTAATTTATACTAATAATTATAATATTTTATACTTTTATTATTGTATTATACTATAAATATAATATATATTACATTATATCATAATACATTAATATGTTATGTTAAATAATTTAATATTATGTTATATTACCAATATTAATTTACTCTAATAATTATATTACTATTATGCTATATTAACATAATATTATTATATATTATAATAATATTATACTATATCGTATATTTGTGTATTAATTTATGTTATGTTTTATTATGTTCTGTTGTATAATACTATGCAATGTCCTTTATGGTAATTTTGTCATACAAAAGTACTTTCTCAGTTTGTTTACCAAACACCAAATAAAGTACCACAGCACTTACGAATGTAGTTACCAAACAGCAAACAGCTTTTTATAACATCTCTACTTTAGACAGCTCTACTTCCAACAGCTCTACTGCCAACAGCTCCCCCAAACAGGGTTAGGCCCTGTTTGAGGGGCTTTTGGAGGGCCAGAAAACACTTTTTGTCCCTCCGAAAGTACTTTTAGATGAAAAAACTGTGTTTGGTAAATTTTTCAAAAAGCTGTTTCAGCTTTTGCGGGAAGCTGAAAACAGCTTTTGGGAGGAAGCTCCAATTTGGAGCTTTTGGGAGGAAGCTGTTTCAGCTTTTTCGGAAAGCTATATTTTTGACAAAAATGCCCATATTAAAATAACATAATTACATAGTTTATCCCTGTATAAATCTAAAAATCTGCTGGAGCCAAGAACCCAAGCCGTCAGACTCCCTTCCGTAAGAAAATGTATTTTTCTTTTCAATTTTTGTATGCATCTCTTGAACCACATTTTAGAAGAAAAAAATTTTAATCCTTTTTCATACCTTCCAAAATCAATCTATTGTTTTTTTTTATCATCAACCTCGCGGCCCACACTAAGGTCCTCCTCGAGCGTGGACCACGAAGAAGAGCCCCTGGACCGCGGAAAATTATTTTATGAGAAATTATGGAAAATTATTATGGGAAATTATTTTATACTAATAATTATAATATTTTATACCTTTATTTTTCTATTATACTATAAATATAATATCATATTATATTATATCATAATACATTAATATGTTATGTTAAATAATTTAATATTATGTTATATTATGGAAAATTAATTTATACTAATAATTATAATATTTTATACCTTTATTTTTGTATTATACTATAAATATAATATCATATTATATTATATCATAATACATTAATATGTTATGTTAAATAATTTAATATTATGTTATATTATGGAAAATTAATTTATAATAATAATTATAATATTTTATACCTTTATTATTGTATTATACTATAAATATTGTATTATATTACATTACATTATAATACATTAATATGTTATTTTAAATAATTTAATATTATGTTATATTATGAGAAATTAATTTATACTAATAATTATAATATTTTATACTTTTATTATTGCGTTATACTATAAATATAATATATATTACAATATATCATAATACATTAATATGTTATGTTAAATAATTTAATATTATGTTATATTACCAAATATTAATTTACTCTAATAATTATATTACTATTATGCTATATTAACATAATATTATTTATATTACAATATATTATACTATATTGTATATTTATGTATTAATTTTTGTTATGTTTTATTATGTTATGTTGTATAATACTATGCAATGTCCTTTATGGTAATTTTGTTATACAAAAGTACTTTCTCAGTTTGTTTACCAAACACAAAACAAAGTACCACAGCATTTTGCGAATGTAGTTACCAAACAGCAAACAGCTTTTTATAACAGCTCTACTTCAAACAGCTCTACTTCCAACAGCTCTACTTCCAACAGCTCTACTGCCAACAGCTCTACTTCCCTGTTTGGGGGAGCTGTTGGCAGTAGAGCTGTTGGAAGTAGAGCTGTCTGAAGTAGAGATGTTATAAAAAGCTGTTTGCTGTTTGGTAACTACATTCGTAAAGTGCTGTGGTACTTTATTTTGTGTTTGGTAAACAAACTGAGAAAGTACTTTTGTATGACAAAATTACCATAAAGGACATTGCATAGTATTATACAACAGAATATAATAGAACATAACATATATTAAAATATACGATATAGTATAATATTATTGTAATATAAAATAATATTATGTTAATATAGCATAATAGTAATATAATTATTAGAGTAAATTAATATTTGGTAATATAACATAATATTAAATTATTTAACATAACATATTAATGTATTATGATATAATGTAATATATATTATATTTATAGTATAATACAATAATAAAGGTATAAAATATTATAATCATTAGTATAAATTAATTTCTCATAATATAACATAATATTAAATTATTTAAAATAACATATTAATGTATTATAATGTAATGTAATATAATATAATATTTATAGTATAATACAATAATAAAGGTATAAATATTATAATTATTAGTATAAATTAATTTTCCATAATATAATATAATATTAAATTATTTAACATAACATATTAATGTATTATGATATAATATAATATGATATTATATTTATAGTATAATACAAAAATAAAGGTATAAAATATTATAATTATTAGTATAAATTAATTTTCCATAATATAACATAATATTAAATAATTTAACATAACATATTAATGTATTATGTTATAATATAATATGATATTATTTTTATAGTATAATACAAAAATAAAGGTATAAAATATTATAATTATTAGTATAAAATAATTTTCCATAATATAACATTATATTAAATTATTTAAAATAACATATTAATGTATTATGATATAACATATTATAATATTATATTTATAGTATAATACAATAATAAAGGTATAAAATATTTTAATTATTAGTGTAAATTAATTTTTCATCCTCCGAATGACCATTTATCTCTCTAACAATTTTTCTAGCTAGGTGATAAAATTGATTAAATGATTACTATATGTTTAGACGAGAATCACATAGATGAAAAATTATTTAGCATATTCTACATGCGTACTTTAATAAGGCTTGGAATACACTTCATATAACCTAGCACACAGTTATGTCTTCGTGGCACACAGATTAGCCTTTCTGACACACAATTAAGTCTTTTTGGTACATAGTTAAGTGATTTTCGTATACAGTTACATAAGGATTGAACACAATTAATCTAACATGGTATATACATATCTTAGCACATAGTTAATCAAGGATTGCACATAGTTAATATCCATCCTCTCTAACTTTACCTTGTTCATACTTTTCTACATTGTTGACGTAGTAGCAACAAAAATACAACAAACATTCATGTTTGGTCAAATACAAAACAAAACAACATGTGGAATTGCACTGCATTCAGAAGTCAACGAGCTATAAGTTGAGAAGCAATATGATCACGGCAGAATATCCATCTTACGGTTACCCAATATTTGGCTTTGCTCTGCACTCAGTTCTTCCTGTGGTTCATTAATCTCTAAACAATCAGAAGAGAGTAGATCCTCATTATCATCATAAGGCTGAAACTCCAAAATCTTTGATTGCATGATTTCTAATAAAATTATGAATAGCTATGGAAGCCACCACAATTTGGACTTGTTTATGATAAGAAAAGTTAGGCATGGTACTTGTTGGGGGAATAAGGTTTTTCCCCCAAATGACACGAATGCCCCAAAGAAGCCGCACAATCGTCGACCCTGGAAGGCCGAAGTCGGCACCCGAACTCGGAACCTCCGACCTAAGAGAAACCCCAATGCCCGAGGCCTACTTTTGTCAGCCACCTACTACGGCTATACGTCTCCGAGGTCCGGCCAGAGACCGTACTATGACGCCCCTCCGGCATTTATTGCGCATGACCGCTGTGATCCTCCGGCACACTCCACAATAAATATGGATCTCCAGCTTACTCCACAATAAATATGGATCTCTGGCTTACTCCACAATGAATGCGGATCTCCGGCTTACTCCACAATAAATGCGGATCTCCGGCTTACTCCACAATAAATGTGGATCTCCGGCTCACTCAACAATTAATGCACGTGACTCCTGTCATCTACGGACTCCCAGCTCTCCACGGCAAATAAGCCCAGCAGAGTCTAGTCAACTGTGATAAGTCTCTGATCTCGGCCATACCTCCGACACTGATGCAATAAATTCGCCTGGTAGCGTGCTAGTTCGGGTTGTACAACGCCCTCATCGCCGACATCAGTGCAATTATTCGCCTGACCAAGCGCCGACCTGAACGACATGCCGAGCCGTACTACGGCTTCGCCCCGTTACATCGCAGGTAAACCGACCCCCAGTCTATAAAAGAGGGTTGGAAAATCGATACTGAGGAGGCGCACCGTTTACCTCTACTCTACACGATTTGCCCCCTCCCTGACTTGAGCGTCGGAGGGCCGGCGCCGGGAGACCCGGCCACCGGCTCGTGTGCAGGTACCCAGACGGAGGACGCCGCCCACTGTCGGATCGTCGCCCAGCCGCGGGAATCAGCCGCTCCTTCTCGCCGATCGCCCCAGACGGAGGACGCCGCCCGTCGACGAACCACCGCCCCACCGTGAGTAACCACCTCCCGCTCCCTCTCCTCGACCGAAGATTGCCCCCGGGGTCCAATTTCCAGCAATAGTTGGCGCTAGAGGAAGGGCCCGAGTAGCAGTCATGAAGTTGAGAAGTAAGGGAGCCTCTAACGTCTCCCGGCGTCCCCCGCAAAGTCCTGGACACTCCGTCCAGAATTCCCAACCCCAGCTGACCCAGGTCCTCAGGTCCAGCTGGAACAGTTCAATGCCCTGGTACAGCAAGTCCAGGCCCTGGCCGCCGCCGTGCAGGGCCTACGGCGCGTGGAAGCTTCATCGGCGCTTCCCCCGCAGGCCCAGGCCCCGCCGGAGTGTCTCGCCCAACGGCCCGGTTCTCCCCAGTCAAAATCTGCATGGCTCCTCCAGAGCCAACAACGGAGAACGGGCTACTCCCCGTAGGGAGTTACCGAGAGAAGGTTTCGATCGAGACCCCAACTTTCCGAGGCGGAGTCAGCCCCGGACCGCCAAGGGCCGGCACAAACCACAACGACGATCCCACGGGTGGGGAGCTCGACCGAAAAGTTGAGCATCTGGAGCGCCAGATTGCGGCACTCCACGGCAAGAAGGCAAGACAGGAAGGGACTTTGAGTTCACTGCCAAGTCCCCTTCTCCCGCCAGATCGAGGACGAGCCGGGTTCCCGTGAGATTCAAAATGCCTCAGGTGGAGCCCTACAGCGGAATCACCGACCCCCTCGACCACTTGGAGAGTTATCGGGCCCTCATGGGCCCTACAAGGGTCCTCGGAGGCCATACTCTGCAAAGCCTTTCCAGCGACCCTCCGAGGGACCGCTCGGCTTTGGTTTTCTGGACTGAAGCCGAACACGGTGTCCTCCTTGAGCAGCTCGGCAGGCAGTTCGCCACCAACTTTGCTGCCAGCCGGCGCCAGCGACGGACATCAGACTCCCTCCTGGACATCAAGCAGAAGGAGGGGAAGTCCCTCAAAGAGTACCTGGACCGCTTTACCGCCGCCACATGGGAGGTCCGCGAGCTAGACCAGTCGATAGCCATGTCGGGCTCTGAAAACTGGGGTTCGCTCCTACCGATTCCTCTTCTCCATCGAAGAAGAGCTTCCCGGCCGACTTTCACCGAAATGCTGGCCCGAGCCCGGAAGTATGCCAAGGCCGAGGAGGCAGTCGCCTCCAGCGGGGAGCCAATCGAGCCCGCCTCTAAGAAGCAGAAGAAGCGCCGCGAGGAGCGCGGCCGGCAAAGGAGCCGGTCTCCCCGCAGAGAGAAAAACTCCCCAGACTGAGGAAGTCCGCCCCCGTCAAGCAGGGGCGACCTCAGCAGAGGGACACCTCCTCGTCCGAGGTCTCAACCACGGCCCCGGACGTACCAGGCGAGGTACGAGAACTATACACCCGTCAATGCTCCCCGGGCCGAGATCCTGATGGAAATTGAGGGTCGGGACTTCTTCGACCCCCGGCCTCCTATGCGAGACACGGGATTTCCCCGAAATACAGGAAGTATTGCCGCTTCCACCGAGACCGTGGCACAACACGGAGGACTGCTTCCAACTCCGGGACGAGATAGAAGCCGCTCATCCGACGGGGAGTACTCAACCGGTGCGTGAGGAATCGACCTGAGGAAAGTAAGCCGGCGGAGAATGTCCGCACCAACCGAAAATCCAGGCGACAACCAGGGACCCATCGCCCGGGCACCATCAACATGATCGGGCGGGCCTCGGCAGTGAACGGCGCCCAGGGAACACCCCCGAAGCGCCCACGTTACTGGATGAAGTCATCTCGGTTTCTCGGACCGAGGACTTAGAAGGGGTCGAGGACCCCTCACGATGACGCTGTGGTCATCATCCATGATTGGTAAATAGGTTTGATGTAAAGCGTGTCCTAGTGGACAATAGAAAGTTCAGGCCAACATTTTTGTACTACCATGCCTACCAAAAATGGGGTTGACAGGAAGACATCTTCGGAGAATCAATGCCCCGCTAGTCGGGTTCACCGGAGATGCGGTCTCGGTTGAAGGTGAGGCTAGCTTCCTTGTCACAGTTGGCCTCGCCCCTGGGAGAGCACTGTGAGGATGGACTTCTTGGTGGTCCGTCTGCCCTCGGTCTACAACGCCATCCTTGGGCGCCCAGGTTAAACACCCTTCGAGCCGTGGTTTCAACCCGCCATTTACTCATGCGGTTCCCCACCGGCCAAGGAGTAGGCGAGGTCCGCGGAGACCAACTGGTCGCCAAGCAATGCTACATGCGGCCCACAAGTGAAACAACAGCTGAGGCGCCAGACCGCCGACGCGCCCCTCACTCCCCATAGAAACCTCGATGCAGGGACGCCCCCTGGAAGAAGCAAGTAGAGCCCGGTGAGCTCCTTATTCAAATCCACTACAAGAAAATTTTTCCAAGCTAACCGTGCAGGTCGCTCCGGCCTCGGCGCCCATGAGAGGGATCGCCTCGTCAGCTTCCTGCGGGATAATGCCGACGTCTTCGCCTGTCGCCCGCGGACGTGCCAGGAATTGACCCTGAGGTCATGGTCCACCGACTTCAGGTGAAACCAACCAGCAGGTCTATAAAGCAGAAGAAAAGAGGCTCCGCCCCCGAGCGACAACGAGCTGCGGCCGAGGAGGTGGACAAACTCCTCGGAGCCGGCTTCATCCGGAGGTCTCCTACCCGGACTGGCTCGCCAACATAGTCCTCGTAAAGAAGGCCAACGGAAAATGCGTATGTGTGTGGACTACACCGACCTGAACAAGGCCTGCCCAAAAGACAGTTTCCCCCTCCCGAGCATCGACCAGCTCGTCGACTCCACCTCGGACACCAACTGCTAACTTTTATGGACGCCTTTTCAGGATACAATAAATCCGAATGGCGCCAGAAGACGAGGAGAAGACGGCCTTCATCACCGACAAGGGCACCTACTGCTATAAGGTGATGCCCTTTGGCCTGAAAAACGCTGGGCCACCTATCAGAGGCTGGTCAGCCAGATTTTAAAGACCAGATCGGCCGGAACATGGAAGTCTACGTGGACGACATGTTGGTGAAGAGCCGAGCGGCGGGAACACCACATAGCCGATCTCGACGAGACGTTCGCCAAGCTCAGAAAATATCAAATGAAACTCAATCCGGCGAAGTGCGCGTTCGGGGTCACCTCGGGCAAGTTCCTGGGTTTCATAGTGACCCAGCGCGGAATTGAGGCCAACCCGGAGAAAATCCGGGCACTGCAAGAGATGTCGCCTCCAAAGACAGTTAAGGAGGTGCAGCGGCTCGCGGGGCGGGTAGCCGCCCTGGGAAGGTTCGTCTCTCGGTCAGCCCGAGCGTTGCCTCCCCTTCTTCAAGAGCCTCAAACGGCCGAAAGACTTCCGGTGGACAGAAGAATGCCAGCAGGCCTTTGAAGATCTTCGGAGCCTTCTGGCTTCTCCCCCGCTGCTCACCAAGCCCCGGAAAGGCGAGGTCCTTTACTTATATCTGGCCGTCTCCCCCAGCCGCAGTGAGCTCAGTTCTCGGTCCGGGGAAGAGGACAAGCTCCAAAAGCCGGTCTATTACACCAGCCGGGTTCTCAGGGATGCCGAGACCCGATATTCTAAACTTGAGAAGACCATCTTCGCTCTCATCATCTCGGCTCGGAGACTCAGGCCTTTACTTCAAGCCCACACGATAGTTATATTGACTGACCAGCCCATGAAGCAAATATTGCAGAGGTCGGATCGTGCGGGGAGGATCGCCAAATGGGCGGTCGAGCTCGGGGAATTCGACCTCGAATATCGGCCCAGGCCGGCTATCAAAGCTCAGATACTCGCCGACTTCATCGTGGAGTGCACCCTTCCGGACGACCCCGACCTGCCATCTGGACCCGCGGAGGAGGCCCCGAGGCAGCCATGGGTCCTGCACTCGGACGGGTCTTCGACCTCCGGTGGTAACGGGGCCGGACTTATCCTCACTAGTCCAGACGGAGTGGTGGCTGAAGCAAGCCCTGCGCCTCGAGTTCCCGGCCTCGAACAATGAGGCCGAGTATGAGGCCCTGATCGCCGGGCTCAAACTGGCGAAAAACTAAACGTGGGAGACTTGACGGCATTCAGCGACTCCCAGCTGGTGGTGAACCAGGTCCAAGGAGATTTTGAAGCTAAAGAGCCATCCATGCAAAAGTATCTCCAAAAGGTGCGGGAACTCATATCTGCCCTGAATTCTTTCAACATTCAGTACATTCCCAGAACGGAAAACCTCAGGGCAGACCAGCTATCCAAGCTGGCAAGCTCCCGCATGAGCGAGCTTCCTAAGGGAACCGCGCTCGAGTATCTTCAGACCCCCAGCACGGAGGAACCCGAGCCTACCATGTGCATCGGCTCCGAGCCAAGCTGGATCGACGGGCTCGTCTGCTACCTTCAGGACGGAACCCTACCTCATGACGAGATGGAGGCTCGCCGAATCAAGCGCCAGGCCCCCCGATATGTCCTATACGAGAACAGGCTCTATCGACGATCATTTACTTCCCCCCTTCTCAGATGCCTCCGCCCCTCCGAGGCGGACTATGCTCTCCGAGAGGTCCATGAAGGGATCTGCGGAAATCACCTGGGGGGCCGGGCCTTGGCCCATAAGATCCTGCGGCAGGGATATTACTGGCCCACACTCCAAAAAGACGCAACAGATTTCGTCCGCAAGTGCGATCGGTGCCAGCGAAAACGCCATATCCAGCGCCGACCTTCAGCTCTGCTGACCTCCATCATCGCCCCCTGGCCGTTTGCCCAATGGGGGATCGACATCCTGGGCCCTTTCCCCTCGCCACCGGACAGAGAAAGTTCCTGGTCGTCTCCATCGACTATTTCACCAAAATGGGTCGAGGCCGAACCTGTCGCCCGGATCACCGAGCAAAGGATGCGGGATTTCGTATGGAAGTCTATAATCTGCCGATTCGGACTACCCCGTATCCTTATATCTGATAATGGTCGACAATTTGACAATATTCATTTCAGGGAGTTTTGCTCTGAACTCGGCATTGATCATCGCTTCACCTCGGTTGCCCATCCCAGACAACCGGGGAAACGAGGTAAACTAACCGAACTATTTTGCAGGGACTTAAAGCTAGGGCTTGATCGGTCCCAAAGGACAGTGGGTCGAGGACTTGTACAATGTCCTTTGGGCGTTACCGGACCACGTTCCGACTACCCACGGGAGAGACCCCCTTCAACCTAGCATACGGCACTGAGGCCGTCATCCCGCTGGAGATCGGGCCTGCCTTCTCCCAGAATGGAGCATTACGACCCCGGACACCAATTCTTTCCCAGCTAAGGAGCAACTTGGACCTTGTCGAAGAAACGAGAGAGGTCGCCCCGGGTTCGCATGGCGAGATACCAACAGCGAACGGCCCAATACTACAACTCCAGAGTCAAGCCCAAGCTCTTCAAAGTAGGGACCTCGTCCTCAGGAGAGTCGAGGCTTCTCAACGAACCGAGCAAGGAAAGCTCGCCCCAAATTGGGAAGGGCCGTATCAAATCGCCCGGGTACAACGACCAGGGGCGTACAAATTGAAGTCCCTGGAGGGGACTCTGATCCCACGAAGCTGGAACTCCGAGAATCTACGGATGTATTACCAATGAAACCCTAAGGGGTTCAAAACAATCAGGACAATGGACTCAGCTCCTTTTTCTGCAAAAATTTCTCTCACCTTGATAAACTGTAATCCTCTTTTAATATTGGGTCGTCTGTGATCCTCAGATTCCCCGGCCAAAATCGGGATGCCTCGAGGCTCGACCGTAGAGTCCCAAACTCCCTCGACCTCGGGAAGGATCGCAAGACGACGAAACGTGGAATGGAGCAGGATTCCTCGACTAAGGCCGAGATGCCCCGAGTGTCGACAGTGCGTTGCCCAGACCCTCGACACTTCCGGGAAGACGGGGTAGTACCTTCGCGGCCCCCCGTGGCGCTCATCACCAACAACGGGGTAGTACCTTCGCGGCCCCCCGTAGCGCTCCTCAACTAAGGTCGGGATGCCCCGAGGATCGACCGTAGAGAACCAGACTCCCTTGACCTCGGGAAGGCGCCGTGAGGGGTGGAAAGGGTGGCTCCACCTGGGGCGCCACGAAGTGGACCCCCAGGAGCGGTCGATGATCCCCGATCCCCGAAGCGAGCGATCCCTCGACTAAGGTCGAGATGCCCCGAGTGTCGACAGCGCGTACCCAGACCCCTCGACACTTCGGGAGACGGGGAAGTACCTTCGCGGCCCCCCGTGGCGCTCATCACCAACAACGGGGTAGTACCTTCGCGGCCCCCGTAGCGCCTCCTCGACTAAGGTCGGGATGCCCCGAAGGTCGACCGTAGAGAACCAGACTCCCTCGACCTCGGGAAGCGTCGCAGGTCGACAGTGCGTACCCAGACCCCTCGACCTGACGAACGATTCCTCGACCAAGGTCGGGATGCCCCGAGGGTCGACCGTAGAGAACCAGACTTCCTTGACCTCGGGAAGGCGCCGTGAGGGGTGGAAAGGGTGGCTTCCACCTGGGGCCCACGAAGTGGACCCCCAGGAGCGGTCGACGATCCCCGATCCCCGAAGCGAGCGATCCCTCGACTAAGGTCGAGATGCCCCGAGTGTCGACAGTGCGTGCCCAGACCCCTCGACCTTCGGAAAGACGGGGTAGTACCTTCGCGGCCCCCCGTGGCGCTCATCACCAAACACGGGGTAGTACACTTCGCGGGTCCCCCGTAGCGCCCCCTCGACTAAGGTCGGGATACCCCGAGGATCGACCGTAGAGAACCAGACTCCCCCCTCGACCTCGGGGAGCATCGCAGGTCGGTAGAGCGTGGCCCAGACCCGCCGACCTGACGTATGATCCCTCGACTGAGGTCGGGATTGCCCCCGAGGGTCGACCGTAGAGAATCAGACTCCCTCGACTTCGGGAGGTACCACAGGTCAGCAAAAGCGTCCGCGGACCCGCCGACCTGACACAAGACCCCTCGGCCAAAGTTGAGGTGCCCCGAGGTCCGACCACAGGGTCTCAAACTCCCTCGACCTCGCAAAGAGCTACAAATCAATAAAGCCTCCCCAAGCCCTCTCAACCTCGGCGGGTGCTTGTCGGGTCCGTGAGAAGCCCGAGCCCCCTTAAAGTCAAAAATGACTCCGCAGGTCGACGAGGAAGGGAAGCAGCCTACTCCACCATGCGAAGCATAACTCTGAGAATGAAAGAGGTACATTCAACTGGACGCCCTCCTTGTCAAATTTTATTTACATATTGCTGAACGGAATCTTAATGTTGAAGCCTTATCTCGCCCCAAAGTCGGGCCTCTCTAACAAGTGCCCGACTTGGCTCTTCGACGTAAACTTAATGTTGCTGAACGGAATCTTAATGTCAAATTAGTGCCCGACTTGGCTCTTCGACGTAAACTCCTACGTCTGGCTAAAAAGTGGTCCCGGCCACGAATGCGCCAGCCAAACACGGGTACCAAGGCAATCTCTGGAAACCCCAGCCTTGCTCACCGAAGCCTCGGCAGAGTCCGAGAACAATAACTACGAAAACCTTCGGTAAATAACCTGCCTATTGGCCCGCGCTCCCTCTGAGGAGTTTGGAGTTAAGTTCGGAGACCCGACTAAACTCCCCGATTAGCGGCACATTACAGACCTAGTCCGGTCTTAGTTAAAGGGCTAAGGCCGACCTCGACACCTTGGGACTTCCCTAAAGGCTAAACGCGATGACCTCCACGTCTCCCAAATCCGAGCTATAGGACTTAGGGAAATTTTCTAAAAAACTCAAGACTCGGAGCTCCTCTTCGTCGGGATGACTGGAACCCGAGAAGGCTAAGACGTAGCCCGGGAAGAAGGGCAACTTCGTTAAGCAGCCCGGAAATTAAAATGCAAAGCTAGGCCATCGAGGCTGTTCGCTAAGGCCCTGGCCTCGGTCACGACAACAGAGGGAAAGATGAACACGGAATGGCAAAAATACTTTTTCATTAACAAAGGGCCGGAAGGCCAATTACAAAATTGGAGTCGGCGCGCTCAAGGGCCGACCTCGGATACAATGAAAAAGAAAGAAAAATACGCTAAGTCCTAAGCGGCGGGAGCCACATCCGGGGGGTCGTCCGGCACATTGATGACCTCAAGACCTTCCTCCGGAACAGGCTCGGGGTCGGGAGCAGGAGCTTCGGGCACCACCTCCGGGACAGCGTCCGTCTCGGCCGCCAGAGCCACCTCCATGACACCGTCCGCCTCGGCTACCCTCGTCGAAGGCTCGGCGGGGTCTTGCTCATATATTCCCGCCTCGGATGTCAGGATGGTGGGAAGGGCTCGCACGTCGGACCCCCAGCCCCGGTCCTCCCTCGGACGGACCGTCGAGAAGTCATACTGAGGGCAGTACAGGCGCACCTGCTCTCGGAAGTTCTCGAAGCCTCGAAGGAAACCGTCGACCGTCTCCTCCTCCAACATGTCGCGGAACTCTTGCGACTCTTTGAAGAGCTCCACGGCGTGCTCGCTCGTTCGAGAGCCCTCCTCTCCCGGGCCTCAAGTTGCTCGATTCGGAGGCGAAGGGCCCTCTCCTCATACTCGAGGGCCGCGACCCTGGCCTGGACCTCCCCCAAGCGCGCCTCCGTGCCGCGCATGGTTGCCTTGGTCATGGCGTGAGCCGCCTTCTCCTCCTCAAGCGCCCCCACCACGGCAAGGCGCTCGGCCTCGGTGGCCGCCCACCGAGCCTCGGCCGCGGCCGACACCGCTTCTAGCTCGGCGATTCTTTTCTTGGCCGGCTCCAGCCGCTGGCCGAGCTGCCGAACTTCTTCTCGATACCCGTGGGCGAGGAACGCCATGGTGTCGAGCTCGAGAATATGCTGAAAAAAAAAAAAAAAAAAAAGAAGCGAGGGTATTGTGAGTTGAAAGGCACGTATGCACGCTAATAACTCAGGAAAATTAAGAAGGGAACTTACCCGGGCGGTGCTGCAGTAAGCACTGCCGGCGACCTCCTCCAGCGAAATCCCCCGGAACGCGGCCCGGTCCGCTGGGAGCACTGCACGCCGCAACATGGAGCGTGCGACCTCGGCGTCCTGAAGGGCCGAGCTCCCCTCAGGAACGGAAGAGTCTGACTCAACCGACTCTTCTCGGAAAGCTCGGGAAGAGCTCGGCACGATCGGACCCGAGGTCCCGGAGCCGCTCGCCTCGGGGCCTCGGGCAGGCCCGGGTCCTGGCTGCTGCGGCCGGGCCACGAATGATTCCCCCCGCTGCGCAAGGGGGGCAGGGCAGGGAGGGGCCGATGGGCTCGCACCACTGGCCACCCGCTCCCGCCTCGGGTCGGCCGCAGGGCCCCCGCCTCGGGGCCACTCATCCCGGCCGACGAGGAAGCGCCGTCCGTCCTCGCCCTCCTCCGAGGCTGGGGATTAGCCCCCCCGGCCTCGGCCTCCCGCCTCCTCAGGCGGGAAAAAAGCGACGTGTTGCTGGTCGGCATGCGGGGAATATCTGAAATCAAAAATTTTGTTAAGTGTCAGGCCAGTGGCAGTAAAAGCGAAAGACAAAGAATGAAAATAACGTAGCCGCCCTTACCCTCGGGGCGCGCCGAGCTCAGACCCACGCTCGCCAGGGCGCCCTCCCGCAGGAGCTCGGACAGGTCGTTGCCCCTCCCGAGGGCTCGCACAGAGTCTAGGATCCTCAGCTCCCTCCCCGTGGGCTCGGAGAGTCTGTTGAGGGCCTTCAGCCGTGGGTGTCCCCACCTCGGCTCAAACCCCCAAGGCGCCGCGGACGCCAGGAAGAAAAACTTCACCTTCCACTCGTGGATCGAGGAAGGGGCGCCCCGGAAGAGTGACATACCGCCCCGAAAGGCGAAATATAGCCACCCTGCGTCCGCCGGGTTCTTCTTTAACAGAAAACACCGGCGGAAAAGGCCTACCGTGATCGGGATCCCGTGCCCGAGGCACAGGGACAAAAACCCGATTATGGTCCTCCATGAGTTCGGAGCCAACTGCGCCGGGACGAGCTGGTACTCGGCCAGCAAGCTGCTCACGAACTCATGGGTGGGAAAACGCAGGCCCGCCCAGAGTGTCTCGCGGTAAACCGCGATCCGACCTGGGGGCGGCTGCGTCACCCTGTCCCCCGGCCCTGCGGTTTCAAGACGAAACCCGGGCTGGAAGAAGAAACGGGAGCGGATTGTCTCCAGTTCCTCCTCTGACATATTCGACCCAACTTCTTCGGGACCGAGACTCATTCTCACAGAAGAATGGAGTAAAAATTAAGAACAGAAAATGGAAGTTGGCAAGGAGAAGAAAAGAGGAAACTCTAGAGAAAACAGGAAGAAAACCTACTGGACATTGCCAGAAATTGCTCCGAGCACCGCCGGCAAAATTCGGTTGAGGGAGAAAACAAGGGAAAAAAGACGACGAAAATGAGGGGAAGCCAAACAAGACCTTTAGGGCAGACTCGTGGGGTTTATATAGACCCCCCTGACGGCCCAGATCGATGGGGTCGGTCCCATCCCCCGATCGGGCTGCGCCACGTGGCGACCTCTGAGGCCGAGGCACTGCATCCACTCCGGATCAATAAATCGAATACGAAATCAAAGTGTTGTCCCATCGGATCTCGGGACCTCATTATGGGTCCACAGAACCCCATCGCCTCGAAGAATGAGCGGACGGCACCCCCGCTCCCCTCGTTTAATAAAATCTGGGACACGTGGAGCCCCGGTGTGGCCTCCACTCCTCCGAAATTATGACCCGGTAACACGAAATCGGAAGCGTCCGACCCCTGGTCATGCCGCGTGTCCGTTTTGAAACCCAAAATGGCACGCTCATTGATGAGCGGGAATTCTCGATTGTGGGGCCGAGGCGCCACCCCGTCGAACCCGAGGACCCTCATCCTGGGTCCGCCTCACAAACCAACCTCGGTAATCCAAGAGACACCGCCCCCGCTATAGTCGCCTTGAAAGACGTAGGGATATGGACCCCATCATTAATTCGCCGAACAAAGTAACCTCGAAACGCCCAAGGGCGCAGGTCCTACCACGAAAATTCCAAGAAACATGAGGGTGCGGACGAAGTTCGCCCCCCAACTTTAACGATGGACTTTACTTCCTACGTCCGAGCCCACAAGCCGCTCGAACTCGGAAGTCGGGGGGTAGTGTTGGGGGAATAAGGTTTTTCCCCCAAATGACACGAATGCCCCAAAGAAGCCGCACAATCGTCGACCCTGGAAGGCCGAAGTCGGCACCCGAACTCGGAACCTCCGACCTAAGAGAAACCCCAATGCCCGAGGCCTACTTTTGTCAGCCACCTACTACGGCTATACGTCTCCGAGGTCCGGCCAGAGACCGTACTATGACGCCCCTTCGGCATTTATTGCGCATGACCGCTGTGATCCTCCGGCACACTCCACAATAAATATGGATCTCCAGCTTACTCCACAATAAATATGGATCTCTGGCTTACTCCACAATGAATGCGGATCTCCGGCTTACTCCACAATAAATGCGGATCTCCGGCTTACTCCACAATAAATGTGGATCTCCGGCTCACTCAACAATTAATGCACGTGACTCCTGTCATCTATGGACTCCCAGCTCTCCACGGCAAATAAGCCCAGCAGAGTCTAGTCAACTGTGATAAGTCTCTGATCTCGGCCATACCTCCGACACTGATGCAATAAATTCGCCTGGTAGCGTGCTAGTTCGGGTTGTACAACGCCCTCATCGCCGACATCAGTGCAATTATTCGCCTGACCAAGCGCCGACCTGAACGACATGCCGAGCCGTACTACGGCTTCGCCCCGTTACATCGCAGGTAAACCGACCCCCGGTCTATAAAAGGGGGTTGGAAATCGATACTGAGGAGGCGCACCGTTTACCTCTACTCTACACGATTTGCCCCCTCCCTGACTTGAGCGTCGGAGGGCCGGCGCCGGGAGACCCGGCTACCGGCTCGTGTGCAGGTACCCAGACGGAGGACGCCGCCCACTGTCGGATCGTCGCCCAGCCGCGGGAATCAGCCGCTCCTTCTCGCCGATCGCCCCAGACGGAGGACGCCGCCCGTCGACGAACCACCGCCCCACCGTGAGTAACCACCTCCCGCTCCCTCTCCTCGACCGAAGATTGCCCCCGGGTCCAATTTCCAGCAACAGTACTCAACATTCTCCATCTACTTTTCCAGCTGCAGAATGTCCTCTCAATAGTGCATCTCAGGGAGGAATGTGCATGATTAAAGATTTCATGCATACCCCTTGGTTGACTTCCACGTCAAAAATCTGGTAAATGATATCTCTCCCCTTTGTAAGGCCCCATATATCCCAACGTGTGAGGATATCCTGCATCCACCAAATAATATTTACCTGCATATATATATATATATATATATATATATATATATATATATATGAGTTAGTATTTTAATATATTTAATGAAAGTTAAAAAAGTATACTTGCAATCATAATATATTTAATTAATATGCATACGTCTATATTATAATATATTTAATTAAAATGCATACCTCTAGGTGGGTGTGGAAATTGGAGCTCTTTTCTGTGTATAGCATCTAAAAAAATACGAGTATCATGAGCAGTACCTTTCCATCCAGCACAACAAAAGTGAAACGCATGTCAAAATCACAACAAGCCATAACATTTTGTGTAAGAATCCCTTTTCGGCCAATATATGATACTTGTTTGGATGGAGAAATTTTCACTGGTATATGGGTGCCATCAATTGCTCCAATGCAGTCCTTAAAATAAGGCCACCAACGACTATCATCGCGGATTTTACTTGGAATATTTTTGAACTCTTTATCCAGCGGGCTAGTAATATCCTTGGACATCCTTAAAACATCATTTAAAACATGGGTGAAATATCTACTAACTGTTTCTCCGGAATGTTGAAATCTTTCTTGAACCATCCTATTCCCAAAACCATGTCATAGAATCATCAAAAACATAGACACCAGCTTCTCAACAGGAATATATCTAGAAGCCTTTAAACCATATTTGATTTTCAATTCCATGCACAGATTAATAAATACATGTTTTTCCATTCGAAATTGTTGTTGGCATCTATATGGATTGCCATGTAAAATTTCTGATACAAACTTGTATCCGGTTTGATAAGAGGTCCTACAAGGCTCCTTTTCAATATATTTTGTGTAATATTCAGTAACCATACCAACAGTTGCAGTTAGTAGAATATTATAATTATCATCATCAACTATCTCATCTTCATTGGAATAATTCTCCTCAGAACTATTGTCAATACTGCCCATACCTGTAGAAAACATATTATGCAAAAAATAAAACATCTGTAGCAAATAAAACAAATGATATATAAATATATAATGCAAATACATATAATATCATAAAATCATAACATCTATAATATCTATAATATCCATAAAATCAATAGCATCCACGATACATTATCCAAGAGATGCCACAAATACATATAGTCCATCATCATTCTATAATAGAAGTTCATAATTAAAACTACAAAACATATTGCCATAATAGTACGTCAACAACTACTTATGTAAGTTTTACATTCGCTTGAGCCATTCAATTCGAAGATTGGTATCTCGAAGAGCCATAAACATCTCTCGATGTTCTCTTTTAAGGAGCACCTCAGCAGCAATCAAAAGCAATTCAGGTTGTGCTACCATCTCAGGCATCATATGCACTACGTCCATCACCTCATCGATACTACGTCCAGGTTTATCAATCATTTTGGATGGCACTGTACTTCTCTTCTCCACTGCATCAATAAGACGACTCAATTGCTGAGATAGTTGTGCAGCACCCCCAACCTTCTTGCATTTCTTATCATGCAAAGTAGAGCTAACTCTCTTCTTTCCTCTCTCTTGGATAGCATCAGATGCAAGAGTAAGGTTAACATTAAAATTATCAGTGGGAACATCATCAATTTTATATGCAATCATATGATGGTCCTCATCTGAGTCACCTAAGCCCTCAAACGTATCATTATTAACCCCATCCAACCTCTCATATACTCCAATTGTGTCCTCAACATCCTCCTGCACCAGTAAAGCTGGTGCCCAGGCCCCCTCCCCAGTGGCACTAGTACCTCTAAATAACCTATCCAATTTTATGGCATGTTGTAGACCACATTCTCGAAACTTAGTGATGAGAGCACAAAAGTGCAATCTACACATCACTTAAATTAGTATTATTGCTAACAAATAATGATAGAAGTGTTGTATTAATATTATATTTTTGTGGGGTGCAGGTGATCGGAAATCAAAGTTAAAATGCACATTGGGTTCAAAAAGATGCATCATAGTAGGTGACTAGTCAACCACATGAGGTCAGTCCCAGTTGCAACCACATCCAGCAGCAGCATGTCCTCCCCATTTCGACTAAGTCCATTTGAAGGAATCCTGCACACATCCGTGCTTCAGCCGAGCCCATATCACAACGTCCATGAGCCTTCTTCCCGTCCAGGTTCATCACCCACGCATCCAAGCAGCCGAGTCCCAGCGTCCGTGCCCCATTCTCACGTGTTCCCGCGATGCAAGCAATTGCAATCCTCCCGTCTTCTCCGCGTGCACCATCCCAGCAAAGTCCAGCCGTCCACGGTTCATCTCCCATGCATCCAAGGCCCTTCTACCAGCTTCCCACGCGTCCGACTGATCCTCCCACGCATCTCATGCGCTCTAGCTTTCGGATTCCACGATCAGATCTCACAATCCCTGAGTTCCGACTTCATCCCACTTCTTCCGCCTCATCCGCGAAGCTCCCGGATCTTTCTCCCCACCAGCGCATCTTTCGGATCTCATGCGTTGGAGCATCCCGCAATGCAAGCGATCGCAATCCAGCTTCTCCCGAGTTCCAGCCGCATCCAACGCCTCCCAGCGCGTGCGAGGAAAAGGGGGACTTGATACCTATCTCGGCTGGCAAACAGAGGGAGCTATATATCCCTCATTCGGCAGGAAAACAGGGGGAGCTCTCATTTGAAAACAAAGAAAAAAACAGAGGAGGAGAGAAACAGGGGAGGCCCTGTTCCGAAAATAAAAAAGAAAAAAAAAGGGGAAAGAGGAACAGGGGAGATTTTTCATGTTGATGGCCGGCTAATCCCTTTGGTCTAGGGTGATGGGAGAACCCTTGACTTGTTACTTTCTTGAAGTAAACTCTGAACTTTGGTTTTAATGGATTTACATCTTTTCATATGTTCTGATTCTCTCATATTTTTTATTAGATAGATTCATCATGTTTTATATTTATTGATGCATGGATTGCTCTGATATTTGATTTGTCGTAGACATAACTGGCACGATGAATGCTTAGACATTGAGTTCATGTATTCAAAAGATATATTTCATGATTGAAACTATTTTATTTATTTGATCCTTGATCGAGAATTACCAAGTTTATTTCTTGAATGCAATATTGTCAAGGGGGATTCCGGATCCCTAACCATTTCTATTTCATTGAATTTTGTTTATTATTCTTTGCATTTAATTTCTGAAAACCAAAAACATCATTTTAATCCACAAATTTATTTAACTGAAAATTACATCTAAAAATTACGCTAATAATCTATAGATCGTTCCCTGAGGATTCGACCTCGGACTCCCGAGATTTTACTACTTGTGCGATTCTCCTGCACTTGGGAGAACAATTTTAATTTTGCATCAAGTTTTTGGCGCCGTTGCCGGGGACCGGCTGATTTATTAGTATAATTTTAGATTTAATCAGTATCTTAGTATTTAGTCTTTTTCTTTGAAAAAAAAATCTTTATTGCTGTTTTTTTATTCCCTGCACAGTCTGCATCAAACTCTGATATCAAGGAAATTAACCGTCTGATTGAACTCAAATTGGTCGTCAGGTGCAGGACCTGTGTTTCTTTCATCTGAACGGTCTGATTGACATTCTGAAACTTTTAAGACTATCAGTTAATACGAAAACTTGCTGTTGTCTGTTTTGAATTTTCTGCATTTAATTGTTTTAGATCGGAATTTTATTGTTATCATATCTCATTAACCCTTGTTGCTAATTAAAAATTTAAAAAAAAATAAATAAATAATTTGCTTGATCACCTATTCAATGAAATTTAATGTCATGTCATAAAATATTAAAAAAAAATCTCTTGATTGTTGCATATAGTATATGGCATCAGCATAAAATACTCTAAGGGCTGAACCCATTTAAAAAGATAAGGTCGGAATTTCATCCCTCGTCCTTAGCCCAAAAATCACCCCATTGCATAAATATCCTAAGCTTAACTAAAATCAACTAGACGTTGGCCCCTAAGGACATTCGAGCTCAATAGGATGAAGACCACCGAAAGTTGCACCAATTTCGCTCTGTGGCTTAGTTGATGTCTAGGCAAGCTTTGTCCCTATAAGGGAGACAGTTCATCTGTTCGAGGCAAGTGGGTTTTAAGTGGGACCTTTGCGAACGCATCGTGACCCCTCCACTTACCTGGGAGCTTACCTGGTCAACTCGGTTCATTAGACCGGATTGGAGGCTTAGGTGCCCTCTTCAAACCAGTTAGGAGCTGTCTAGAAATTTAAGAAAAATATTAGAAATTGAGGTATAATGTTTAGTTGCATGTTTGATTGTGAATAGATTTTTGTCTTAGGGTGTAGTTTTAGGGTATCTTTAGTTGGTACTTATATTTATATTTATTTAAAAAAACATTAAAAAAATATTAATTAAATTTTGTATGCTAGGTTGGGATAGGGACGATACCGGTCGATTAAGTCGTACAACTTTAGATCATCCCTTAGGACACATCCTTGAAATTCCTTCGCAGTATCTCACACCTTGTGAGATGGCAAATTTTCCTGATGATGTAGGAAGTCACCATGGTGATGAAGGTAGACCCCCAGTTATGACACTTCGACAATATTTACATCCCACTAGGACTAGTCAACCTTCATGCATGATTATTCCTGAAAATGTAGGACACTTTGAAATCAAACCAGGAGTAATTCAATTGCTGCCAAAGTATCATGGAATGGAATCCGAGAATCCTTATCTTCACCTTAAGGATTTTGAGGAAATTAGCATCACATTTAGAGTGCCAAATGTATCGGAAGATGTCCTTAAATTAACCTTGTTTCCTTTTTCCTTGAAGGATAAAGCCAAAACATGGCTGAACTCCTTGAGACCAAGATCGTTAGGAACATGGCATGATATGCAAAGAGAATTCTTAAAAAAGTTCTTTCCCGCACAAAGGACTAATTTTTTGAAAAGGCACATTAGTAATTTCCAGTAAAAAGACCATGAAACATTTTATGAATGCTGGGAGAGATTTAAAGATTTGCTTCTCTCTTGTCCTCATCATGGGTTTGAAACATGGAGAACCATTAGTTTCTTTTACGAAGGGTTGTCCCCACAGTTGAAACAATTTATAGAGACTATGTGCAAGGGTCTATTTCTGGAAAAGCAACCCGATGGGGCATGGGACTATTTAGACTCTCTCGCAGAGACTGCACAATTATGGGATACAGGGGATAGAGTGAATAAACCTTTGCCTAAGCCTACTAGCGTTGGACAGGGGGGCCTTTATAACCTTAGTACTCAGGATGATATTCAGGCTAAAATGGCAGCCCTTACTAGGAAGGTAGAGAAAATTGAACTTAGAAGGATTGAACCCGTCAAGACCTTAGAACATAACAACGAGTGTTGTAGGATTTGTGAGATGCCTGGTCATCTCACCACTGATTGCCCCACAATACCTGCATTCAAGGAAGTCTTGCATGATCAGGCCAATGTTATGAATACATATCAAAAATCTTTTAATAATCCTTTTTCGGGTACTTACAACCCTGGATGGAAGAACCATCCAAATTTCAGGTGGAGGAATGACCAACCTCAACAAGTATATAACCCAACTCCTCCACCACCGCAACCTCATTATGCACACGCACCCCCTCAAAAACCCAGTCTCGAAGAAACTTTGCAATCTTTCATGCAAGGTCAAGCTAAAATCAATGATGACTTAAGAAATCAACTGACAACGCTGACCACTGCTTTAAGTGCTCAAGAGAAAGGTAAGCTACCATCTCAACCACAACCTAATCCTCAAATCTATGGCGGTAGCAATGCATCATCTTCAACTTCGCATAAAGAACAAGCAAAGAGTATAATAACTTTGCGAAGTGGAAAGGTTATTAACCGACCAGTCCCAGAACAAACACAAGTCATACCTGATTCTGACCCTCCCAAGACAAAAGAAAAGGATAATGAAGAAAATGAAGCACCAACATCTACTGAAAAAATTGAATGTCCTTTTCCTGCACCATTTCCACAAAGATTAAAGCTCTTGCAAAAGCTTGAACCAAACTCTGAAATTCTTGAGCTTTTTAAGCAAGTAAAAATCAATGTACCTCTTCTTGATGCAATCAAACAAGTGCCCTCCTATGCAAAATTTTTAAAAGATTTGTGCACTGTCAAGCGTCGTTTAAATGTCAAGAAGAAGGCATTTCTGGCTGAAAATGTGAATGCAATTTTACAGCATAACATTCTTCCTAAATATAAGGATCCAGGTTGCCCAACTATCTCGTGCATCATTGGCAATTTTAGGATTGAGCGAGCATTGCTAGATTTAGGAGCGAGTGTGAACTTGTTGCCATATACGGTATATGAGCAACTCGGTTTGGGTGAGTTAAAGCCAACAACTGTGACCTTACAATTAGCTGACAGGTCAGTGAAGGTCCCTAGAGGGATTATCGAAGATGTGTTGGTCCAAGTAGACAAGTTCTATTTTCCTGTTGACTTTATCGTACTGGACACACATCCTGCTTCCAATTCACCATCTCAGATTCCGGTCATCTTAGGACGTCCATTCCTTGCAACTTCTAATGCATTTATCAATTGTAGGAATGGTGTCATGAAGCTTTCTTTTGGCAATATGACCTTGGAACTGAACGTCTTTAGTATAGGTAAACAACCCAGTGATCATGAAGAAAGTAAAGAAGTTGAATGGGTTGAAACCATTGCGGAAGAATATCTGTTAAAAGAAACATTTACTGAATCGGCCGACAATGGTTTGATAGATTGGTGTTCTGAAGGTACTGCTGATGATATGGTCCCACCTATTTTAGATAACTCGGATGTCATGATGGTCAATGGGTGGAGACCGAGAATAGAGGAATTTGAACAGTTGCCACCTCTAAAAGCAAAGATAGTACCCTCCCATGAACAAACACCTAAGCTCGAGTTGAAACCTTTACCGAAGGAACTCAAGTATGCCTTTCTTGAACCCGAGGACACATTTCCTATAATCATCTCATCTGATCTGGATCATGCCCAAGAAAGAAAATTACTTGGTGTTCTAAAGAATCATAAAGGAGCTTTAGGGTGGTCTATTGCCGACTTGAAGGGGATTAGCCCTTTAATTTGCACGCACCGGATATATTTGGAGGACAATGCCAAAACCACAAGGCAAATGCAACGCAGGTTGAATCCTACGATGAGAGATGTGGTTAAAGCAGAAGTCTTCAAGTTGCTTGACGTGGGTATTATTTACCCAATTTCCGACAGTAAATGGGTAAGTCCTACTCAAGTCGTTCCTAAGAAGTCGGGTCTGATGGTAGTCAAAAATGAGCAGGGTGAACTAGTTCCAACTCGTGTTCCGACGAGTTGGCGCATGTGTGTTGACTACCGAAAATTGAATTTGGTCACTAGGAAAGATCACTTTCCCCTACCCTTCCTAGACCAAGTTTTAGAAAGAGTTGCAGGACACAATTTCTATTGTTTTCTCGATGGCTATTCCGGATACTACCAAATCGAGATTTCACCAGAAGATCAAGAGAAGACTACCTTCACTTGTCCTTTTGGCACATTCGCTTTCCGTCGGATGCCATTCGGGTTGTGTAATGCACCTGCAACATTCCAAAGATGCATGCTCAGTATTTTTGAAGACATGAATGAGAAATTTTTAGAAGTGTTTATGGATGATTTCTCTATTTTTGGCGATTCTTTTGATGATTGTTTGTTACATTTACAAGCTGTCTTAGCTCGGTGTATAGAAAAGAATCTGATACTGAATTGGGAGAAATGCCACTTCATGGTGCCAAAGAAAATTGTCCTAGGACATATTGTTTCATCGAAGGGCATAGAAGTTGTAGAGCTAAGATTGATTTAATCGCTAAGCTACCTGCACCCAAGACGGTTAGAGATGTTAGATTATTTTTGGGTCACGCAGGATTTTATAGGAGGTTCATCAAGAACTTTAGTGTCATAGCTCGACCATTATGTAACCTCCTATCCCTTGATACACCGTTTGATTGGACTGAAACCTGTCATGATGCATTCGAAAAGCTGAAGTCTATGCTTAGCACTGCACCTATCGTGCGACCACCCGATTGGTCATTACCTTTTGAGATCATGTGCGATGCTAGCGACTATGCGATAGGAGCTGTCCTGGGACAACGCAAGGATAATAAGTCATATGTCATTTACTATGCAAGCAAAACTTTAAACGATGCTCAAATGAATTACACCACCACCGAGAAGGAATTGCTTGCAGTAGTATTTGCATTAGACAAATTTCGCTCTTATATCCTTGGTGCTCCTATTGTTATCTTTACGGATCATGCAGCGCTAAAATATTTGCTAGATAAGAAAGAGGCCAAACCACGCTTAATACGATGGATACTTCTACTCCAAGAATTTGACATCACTATCAAAGATAAAAAGGGAGTAGAGAATGTGGTTGCTGACCATCTATCACGGCTAGTTGTTCATGATTTGGTGCCACAGTTGCTCATCAAGGACTCGTTTCCTGAAGAGCAAATGTTTGCACTTTCTACTATGCCATGGTATGCTGATATTGTAAACTTTCTTGTCACGAACCGGATGCCGGAGCATTGGGGATCGAATGATAAGAATAATTTCTTGCGTGAAGTAAGAAGTTATTATTATGATGCCCCCTATTTGTTCAAGTATTGCAATGATCAAATCTTTAGAAGATGCATTCTGGATCATGAGATACAAAGTGTACTCTCTTTTTGTCATGCCAGTGCTTGCGGAGGACACTTTGTATCTAAGAAAACAGCAGCTAAGGTGTTACAATGTGGTTTTTATTGGCCTACACTATTTAAAGATGCCCACGAGTTCTGTAGGACATGTGACCCATGTCAACGTGTTGGAAGTATAACTCGTAGGCAAATGATGCCTCTTCAGCCCATTACTGCTATTGAAATTTTTGACATGTGGGGCATCGATTTTATGGGCCCATTTCCACCGTCTTTTGGATATGAGTATATTTTAGTTGGCGTTGAGTATGTGTCAAAATGGGTAGAAGCTGTTGCCTGTAGAACTAATGATCACAAACCTGTTTTGAAATTTCTTAAAGAAAATATTTTTTCACGGTTTGGGATGCCCAAGGTTATAATTAGTGATGGAGAAAAACATTTTTGTAATAAACCTTTTGAGATCCTGTTACGAAAATACGGTATCACCCATAGAATTGCAACTCCTTATCACCCGCAGACTAGTGGCCAAGTAGAGTTAGCCAATCGGGAGATCAAACGAATTTTAGAGAAAACGGTGAATCCATCACGTAAAGACTGGTCTTTAAAACTTTCTGACGCATTGTGGGCTTACCGTACTGCTTATAAAACTATTCTTGGTATGTACCCGTATCGGCTAGTCTATGGAAAAGCATGTCATCTACCTGTTGAAATAGAGCATAAATCGTATTGGGCCATTAGGAAATTAAACTTTGAATTGTCAGATGCTGGTTTCGCTAGAAAATTACAATTAAGTGAATTGAATGAAATTCGTCGGGATGCGTATGACAATGCTAGATTCTGTAAAGAACGAATGCAAATTAGGCATGATAAATCAATTCTAAGAAAATCTTTTGAACCTGCACAAAAAGTTCTTTGTTATGACTCTCGCTTACATCTGTTTTCTGGAAAGTTAAGATCAAGATGGACAGGTCCTTTCATTGTAAAAACTGTTTTTCCACACGGGGCAGTTGAAATTGAGAATCCACAGGATGGTAAAATTTTTAAGGTAAATGGACATAGACTAAAACCTTTTCTTGAGAATTTTGCAGATGAAGAGGACTCCTTTCCCTTGGAGGAGCCTTCTTATGACTGAGCATGACGGCCAAGGTATGTATATATTAGTTAGAATTAAATTTTTTTTTCTTTTATTTCTAGTTTTCTTCTTATTTTGTAGGTCTTCTTTTCTAAAAATCAACAGCTCAAGGCATTCTTCTTCTCTCTATTATTTTCTCTATTGTCTCTCATATATAATTTTCTTGCATTTTTTTTTACATTGAGGACAATGCAATGTTTAAGTTGGGGGGAGGGAAATATTTTGATCAAAAAAAAAAAAAACAAAAAAAAAACTTGTTTTTGCATTTGATTTATTCTATTACTTTCTTTTCTGAGCAAATGCACATGTATTTTCATATTGAGTTTGTGCAACTATTAAGGCAAGGAACACATGCATAATATGATTGAACAGAGATCTATTATTAGATCCCCACACGTGTACTTAATGACAATAGGAAAGCCTCAGGAGTTCACATTTGTTAACTGCATTATTGTTAGCCTTATCCGTAAAAGAAGTACGAGTATCCTTGTTCGTACCATAAGGTTCATGATTTGGTTTTCACATAAAGATAGAGGTTGAATATCCCGACTAGATTACTTAGGTGCCTTATGATCCGACCTTGGCTGACCTATAGTCACAATGCAGTCACATATATAATAAGAATATCTATATGGTTCAGTCTACCATCTCTTTTCTTGCATATATATATATATATATATAAATAATAATACTTATGATGACAAGTCTGGCCTCGTGGCGTAGTCTGGTTCGAGTAATTAAGTCCGAGAGGTGTTTCACCTAATGTCTTGAGCCAACTGGATCGGGGGTCATTGACTGAAAGCTCGCTACATGGACCTTACTAGAGCCTAATGGGGTTGGATAGCTGTAGTTGTCATGTGTATTGAAAAAAAGAAAAAAAAATAATATATGAAATGAAATAAAAATAAGCATGAATGAGTTGGTTAGGCTGAACCTAGTGACATGTGGTAATGGCTGGTTTGACTCCATTGTATTGGACCTCTGTGTACCCGGGTTGTTTAGTTGAGATTGATAGCTCTTTCTTTACATACGAACCATTCTTGACAAATTTAGACAACATGTGATATTCTGAAAATTTGATGGATCAGGTTCTAATAAATTGTAGAAAACACTTGTGAACTTGAGTAGTGCACCTAAAACTCAGGCGGTGCCCTGTTGTGGTGGAGGTATTAGTACTCTGAGAAAGTCATGCGGTTTGATGCACACTACACTTTTATATTTCCTTGCCTTGACAGTTGCCATGCTTGAAAATATATATCAATTAATTACATGTGTATTAGCTTAAGATTTATTTCATATTTCTATTAGAATCTCATGTCATATCATTCATGATGTTTGTGGGTAGCATCCCTGAAAACCCTCACGAGACAACACTCGTCCACTAGGGTAACCTAGGGGTTTAACGGCTTGTTGCACGTGCTAAGTGCAATCGTGATTCCTACGAAAGTGAGTATTTATCTTAATTTTATGCAATTAGTTCTAATAAAACATCAAAGGATGAACCAACACTTTTTGTACTCTCATATTATTATTTACTCTGAATTGCTAGAGACTAGCAATAAGCTAGTTGGGGGGTGTGATGAGAGCACAAAAGTGCGATCTACACATCACTTAAATTAGTATTATTGCTAACAAATAATGATAGAAGTGTTGTATTAATATTATATTTTTGTGGGGTGCAAGTGATCGGAAATCAAAGTTAAAATGCACATTGGGTTCAAAAAGATGCATCATAGTAGGTGACTAGTCAACCACATGAGGTCAGTCCCAGTTGCAGCCACATCCAGCAGCAGCATGTCCTCCCCATTTCGACTAAGTCCATTTGAAGGAATCCTGTACACATCCGTGCTTCAGCCGAGCCCATATCACAACGTCCATGAGCCTTCTTCCCGTCCAGGTTCATCACCCACGAATCCAAGCAGCCGAGTCCCAGCGTCCGTGCCCCATTCTCACGTGTTCCCGCGATGCAAGCAATTGCAATCCTCCCGTCTTCTCCGCGTGCACCATCCCAGCAAAGTCCAGCCGTCCACGGTTCATCTCCCATGCATCCAAGGCCCTTCTACCAGCTTCCCACGCGTCCGACTGATCCTCCCACGCATCTCACGCGCTCTAGCTTTCGGATTCCACGATCAGATCTCACAATCCCTGAGTTCCGACTTCATCCCACTTCTTCCGCCTCATCCGCGAAGCTCCTGAAGCTCCCACAATCCCACCAGCGCATCTTCCGGATCTCATGCATTGGAGCATCCCACAATGCAAGCGATCGCAATCCAGCTTCTCCCGAGTTCCAGCCGCATCCAACGCCTCCCAGCCATTCGCGAGCGTCTTCCCAACGTCCGCATCCCATCCGTCCACGTCCGAGCGCGTCCGCAATCTCCCGAGATTCATCCTATCCATTCGTTACCACCGCGTGCGAGGAAAAGGGGGACTTGATACCTATCTCGGCTGGCAAACAGAGGGAGCTATATATCCCTCATTCGGCAGGAAAACAGGGGGAGCTCTCATTTGAAAATAAAGAAAAAAACAGAGGAGGAAAGAAACAGGGGAGGCCCTGTTCCGAAAATAAAAAAGAAAAAAAAAGGGGAAAGAGGAACAAGGGAGATTTTTCATGTTGATGGCCGGCTAATCCCTTTGGTCTAGGGTGATGGGAGAACCCTTGACTTGTTACTTTCTTGAAGTAAACTCTGAACTTTGGTTTTAATGGATTTACATCTTTTCATATGTTCTGATTCTCTCATATTTTTTATTAGATAGATTCATCATGTTTTATATTTATTGATGCATGGATTGCTCTGATATTTGATTTGTCGTAGACATAACTGGCACGATGAATGCTTAGACATTGAGTTCATGTATTCAAAAGATATATTTCATGATTGGAACTATTTTATTTATTTGATCCTTGATCGAGAATTACCAAGTTTATTTCTTGAACGCAATATTGTCAAGGGGGATTCCGGATCCCTAACCATTTCTATTTCATTGAATTTTGTTTATTATTCTTTGCATTTAATTTCTGAAAACCAAAACATCATTTTAATCCACAAATTTATTTAACTGAAAATTACATCTAAAAATTACGCTAATAATCTATAGATCGTTCCCTGAGGATTCGACCTCGGACTCCCGAGATTTTACTACTTGTGCGATTCTCCTGCACTTGGGAGAACAATTTTAATTTTGCATCACTTAGCTGCATCAGGAATCTCCTGCAAGTTAACAATATATAGTTGTCAATAATAGTTTATAGGTTAGTATAAAAAATCTTACAAATATTAAACTAGTGGCACGTGTACCTGCAATTTTTTTTCCCACAATGCATCTAGTGCATCTATTGTATTTCTAACATGATCCCATCCAAGCCATGTTTCCTTTCCCACCAATTTCATCCAAATGCTCCAATTTGCTTTCAGGTTATCCCACTTATTTTTAAATTTTTTGTAGTCATATTGATTTCCAGTCTTCTCATTGAATTTTTTAATTATATTGGCCCACCCTACCCTATTGAAATGTGTTCCTGGGCAATTACCAGCTTCATCTTCACCAATACATATATCGATAAACTTCTCGATCAATTTTTCATTCCAAATGGCCTTCCTCTTCTTCTCATCTTGGGTTGATGGACCAGCAAGGGTATGTTGGCTCTTCTTAGACATTTGTTCTTCTTACAATGCAACAACAAAGACATGAAACATTTTGTCAATCATAAGTCATGATTTCATCCATATGAATAAAACACCTTGTAAAGCATATTAGAAAAACAATGAGATATTAGACAAGGCATGCAATAAGAGGCAAAGTTTCTATACATGGTTGGACATTATGTACATCTGGTGGTTCTCTTGTAATTGTTTACCCTTCACCTCTCAGTCCACTGGTTCAAAATTGTCCATTAAACTTCTGATGAATTTATATTATGTGAGTTAATAAAGCTTGTCATATGGAACAAATGCCTAATGAATCAATCATCATTCCTTCGACAAAAGCCTTAGGACATAAAAGGACAAAAGGTCAACTAAATATAGAACATCTCTAAACAAATCATCCTCCTTTGATCTGATCCTCTTTAGAAATGAGCAGCTTTTTGAACCCCAATACAGTTCTTGTCTGACAACCAAAGATTCTGAAACCCCTCTTCTGACTTGTGTAAACAGTAAGATTAATAGCTCTTAAGACTGTGCCCTAAACAACCTATTCTCAGTGCCCTATAACTATAAGCAAGAATTTTAATTATATGAAAAAACATAAGATTCATAATCTACCCCACACTATTCAGCCAATTTATAATAAACAAATCTTTATGAATGCATTGCATGTTTGATGGGTACAATATGACCAACCCAAGCCATGTACATGTTATATAAAACCAGCCAGAACTTTTCTATGTTGGGCTGCTGTATAAAAACCCAAAACATATTACATTGTCAAGTTCCCAATGTTGGCCAAATACGATGTTGGGTACCCAATATCTTCTCGGCAATATTGGAAGCATCAGTAACAATAGTATGCGCCACTAAAATGACAATAAGGTGTAAGATCTTTTAATTAAAACATGCTTCAATATTCATCAAATGTCCATTCTTGGAATCACTAGCAGTGAATTTTGTTGAAGAATGGCAACGTAAGTAGTAATTTGGATCTTTAAATCAAAAGCATAAGCATAAAATATTTTGGCTAATTAAGGATAAAAGGAGTATTCTTACTTCTTAAAACTTCAAAGTGCAATGGAGATTGCAAATTTCTGAGCCACTAGGTGACAGTACCTGATAGAGAATGATCCAATCTTAAGTTAGAAGGCAATAATAATATTACCAAACTCCATTAAAATTTTAAATACAAATCTCTCTCTCTCTGTAACAGAGAGAGGAAAAACTTGGTCCACCCAAGCCAGAGAGAGGAAAAACTTGGTCCACCCGAACCACAGAGGGAAATCTCTCTCTCTGTAACAGAGATTTCTCTCTCTGTTCTCCCTCTCTTTCTCCCTCTGTAGTAGAGAGGGAGAAGATCTCGCCGTCCACCCGAACTTCCTTCTGCAGCAGAGAGAGGATCTCGCGGTCCACCGTGGACCGCGAGATCATTAAGCGTACAGAGAGAGGATCTCTCTCTATAACACAGAGAGATCCTCTCTCTCTGTAACATAGGGAGATCTTGCGGTCACCCGGGGACCGCGAGATCAGTAAGGGGAGGCACCGTGGACCGCGGTGATGCGGTCCACGGTGTCGCGGCTAGAGCATGAACCGAGGATCTCTCTCTGTAACAGAGGATCACGGTCACCCATGGACCGCGAGAGGGGAGGCATCGTGGACCGCGGTGCTGCGGTCCACGGTGTCGCGGCTACAGCCTGGACCGCGGCATTCTTCGTGGTCCACGCTCGAGGAGGACCTCAGTGTGGGCCGCGAGGTCAATGATAAAAAAAAAAATAGATTGATTTTGGAAGGTACGGAGAAAGATTAAAATTTTTTTCTTTTAAAATGTGGTTCAAGAGATGCATACAAAAATTGAAAAGAAAAATACCTTTTCTTACGAAAGGGAGTCTAACGGCTAGGGTTCTTGGCTCCAGCAGATTTTTAGATTTATAAAGGGACAAACTATGTAATTATTATATTTTAATATGGGTATTTTTGTCAAAAATACAGCTTTCCGAAAAAGCTGAAAACAGCATTTTTGGAAAGCTCCAAATTGGAGCTTCTTCCCAAAAACTGTTTTTAGCTTCCCACAAAAGATGAAACAGCTTTTCGAAAAATTTACCTAACACAGTTTTTTATCTAAAAGTATTTTCTGGCCCTCCAAAAGCGCCTCCAAGTATATCTAGTGATCAGTGTCTCGCTTTTTATAAGTAGAGACCGGATATACAACTATTCTCTCAACTAGCTGGCAAACGGTTGCTCATATTAGTAAGTGTATCCCTGTCTACCGCCGCATGAGCTTTATAAGATGCTCCGAAGCATTCGTTCTACAAAACTGTTCTCTAAGAGGACTTGAAATTTGGCGTTCCGCCCGAGGCTTGCCCCAAACCCCGTAGAATGCTAAAACCCCCGCGGTTTTAACCGCGAGCCGAGACTATTGCGCTTGCCTACAGAGGGACTTCGCCACCGCTGTCCCCTCTCCTCTCCCATCTCCTCTCGTTCCATCCCTTTCCTCTCCTCCCTCTCGCCATGGCAGAGCCGGTGAGGCTTCGCCTAGAGTTCGAGGACCGCCACCTGCTGACCAAGTCCCACAGGTCGGAGGGGCTGAGGCGCTGCTGGGTACTCCTGAGGTCCGATCTCGCCACCGTCGGCGACCTCGCCGACCACCTCGCCGACTGCTTCGCCCTGCAGAGATCTTGCCCCCATGGCCTTGTCCTCTCTGTGAGTATTTCGGCTCCTCTCTTTTAAACTAGCCATCCCTTGTTTGGAAGTAATGTGGCGTTTTTCGCTCTTCTTTTCCATTGCAGTGGATATAAAATAGTTAGTTTTCCTTGATCATGTTCTAATGCTGTAATTTTAGATTTATCTGAAGCTATTGGGGCCGGGGAACTGCTTTCATGGGTCTGTAGAGAAAAGTTGCTGATTTTGATGTGCATGCAGCGAGATAAATAAGAAAAGTCACTTTCTTGGACGCTGTAATTTTTCCCTCTTTTCATAATGTACGTTCTCTGCAATAGCTGATGCCCCAGATTTTTATGATTTTAATATTAAGCTACATTTGTCTCAGGCTACTCTTAATATATTATTTCCTAAAAAGGGAGTCTGCCTTCTAATTATAAGAGGCATAGATGAGTAGGACGAAGAAAAAGATGCTCTAAGAATGATCAGTTGGGACCTGGTTGCCTACTTAGGAGAAAATTAATAATTGGTGGAAAATGTAGCTGTTGAGTATGGAGGCGGCCTAAGAGTTCAGTTTTTTAGATCAAGGTTTATCGTTTCGGTACCGAATCCCATACTAGTGCCACAAGCATTATGTCAATATGGTACAGTATGGAGTATTTTCAGCATACCGAGTGTCAATAGACCTTCCATACTAGGTATTGGTACCGAATCTGTATAGTGTAGTATGCCCCGTACCACTTACTTCGAACTGGTACGACGAGCCATGTTCTAGATATTTTGGCCCAGCCTGAGGATTTCTCCAATTTCTTTATTTAAACTATTTTGCATCATGGGCTGTGATCAATAAACTTATGCAGAATTAAAAATTGGATGATAGAGTAAGAATGAGAAACATTCATAAAAACATTGTTTAAAAATAAATTTAAATGTAAACATTATGTATATCTTTGGGTATATTATGGATAGCTGGAAGCAAGGAAAATATTTCAGAACTTTCAAGATATTAAGAGGCTGTTGGATGACACTCAACAATTAGTTTGAGAGGATAGTGTTATTAGATGGTTTGAGAGCAAATGAGAGGAACAAAGAGTTTAGAGGAGCGTATTAGTTCTGGTGAAGAGGGAGGAGATTTTTTCATTTTCAAAATTGTGGACTTAGATGAACATAAAATACAGAATTTATTTTACTGGACATGTGAAAAGGTAGGTGGTATCCAATTGCATTAGAAAAATTGATAGAGACCTGACAGAAATTTGTGAAGGAACTGTTATTTTCTTATTGAGCATTGCCCCTCGAGTGAAGGTTGAATATAACGGCCTAGCATTTTGAATCTTGTAAAGCGGGGGATGATGAGGCTTGGTAGTTGGCGATGGATTTCAAGGAGAAGGTTGAAAATGTGGGAAACACTCCTACTCAAAACCGAGCTCCTTTTGCTCTAACAATGGTATTCAGAATCAACTAAAAAGATATTTGTCGAAGGTTTTCAGGACATATCATAATACTGGTGTCTTGGTTGCTCATTGTGTCCTCTATCGTCATTATGCTCAGGTGGGAAGTACATAAATATCAAGAATTTTAATTAATGAACTAGCTAAAAGAGGCATAGAAGATTAAATTAAGAACTTTAACTCTTTGTTTCCAAGAGTAGTTATAATCTCTTATCTATCACAAAATGTGCCTTTATTAGTCTCCCTCTCCCCACGATCAACATACCCATGGGTGGCCAGATAGAATTATGTGGTTTGTTTGGTGAAGTTTAGAGACCCATATGTAGATATACATGATCAAAGGGTTTGCACATATTATGGACTGAGAGGTTAGGTAGGCCTACTGTTCTGATACTTTTCAGGTTGCCATCAGGAGCTGTGCTTCAAAGATTATTTATGAGAAACTAATAGATCATTAGATTATTGATGATTTCTTTAGTATGGTTGCACTTGAGGCACCAAATTCAGATTATTTTTTTTTCAAACTTCAAAAATGTAGTTGTTCAGTGTAAATTGGGTATACTAATCATAACATTTTGGTTTTACCAAAGTGAAAGAAACTTGTAAAATCTATAAAGAAATTATAACCACTAGCATGGTTGAGAATTGCACAGCTAGTTCGTGCAATCATACATAATTTGTGATGTTTGAAATAAAGACATCTTAGTAGACATTATGCTATATGAGGATGTCCTACTTTATGCAAATCCATACTTTATGCAAAGTTTACCTGATTCATTTGGAGTTGCGACAAGGAGAAATTTTAGTTAATGCATGCTTTTGAATGATTTGGACTAACACTCAAAAGCAAATGTGATCCAAGGGTCTTTAGAAGAAATTGGGCTTTGAGCTTTCTCGTAGAGGTTCTATTGTTTCATTTGCTGTTCTTACCCTTTCCTCTCTTACATGAAAGTGAAATAAGGGCTTTTTTGGGGTTCAAGGATCACCATGTTCTAACCAAGTTGAGCAAAAAGCTCAAGAGATGCCGATTCCTTTTCGAGCTTGAGCATACTTGCAAAATATTAGCCTTCAAGCGTTTTCCTTTTCCTAAGTGTCTTATCCTCATGAAATAATAATCAGATATTGCAGTGATTTGCTTGACTTAACTACAGTTGTAGTATCAATATATATTAAGGTGCAAAGTCTTCTTCTAAAAGGCCATATGTTATTGACTCAATACTGGACCCCGTACTAGTACCATGCTGGTATAATGTCGGTATGCATGGTACGAAGCATCGGTTCAGCGTACTGAAACTCAGTATGCTTCTTGCACTAAGTCTCGGTTCAGTACTGGTATGGTACGACTTGCCCGATGTGGAGAGATATGTACCAGTACGGTGAACCTTGCTTTTAATCAAATGAAGCTTTCAAATTTGAGAAAGTTGTTGCAAAACTAAGATGGGGAAGGATGGGAAGCTATAGATTGAAATGCATATTTCAAAATAAAGAAGAAAAAAGTTATAGGCATCGTTTTCCTTACCCTCTTTACCAACAATCTTGAAGGCCAAAATGATGATGATAATAGATTTACCATTCTTTAAAAGCAACTATTATCGTTACTAAATAAAAGTGCTCTCTTTTAGAAACTATTTTCTCTCAATCTTGATTTGCCAAGACAAGAATTGGAAAACATCATAAATGCGAATAACTCTTGCCAAACTCTTTAATGAACCATATGTAGGCAAGAAAAGGTCCGGAGAAGTGACTACTGCTATTTATGTGGTCGCATAACATTTTCTTTGAGAATTATTTATTTATTTATTTTTGCAAATATTGTATTAGAGAGAAGAGTTTGTATACAGATAATTATTTATTTTTATCCTTTATTCTATTCTACTGCAGATGGATGAATTTGTTCTGCCTTCATTTGAGTCAACTTGCATTTTCAAAGATAAGGATATCCTCAGGTAAATTTTCTAACTATTTTAAGATAAAATAATCATGATATTTATGATTACTATCATCTCTTATGATAAATCAATGGAGATTTTATACTTAAGTTTGTGGTGGCTTATGATTTAGCAATTGTAAATGAACATTTTAAGGAGAGACGGGCATCTAATTATTTTTTTTGAAGTGAATCAAATTTGCCATGAACAAATTGCTTTTTCTAATGGAGAAGAGAGAGTTCAGCAAGAAAAAAAAAAGGAAAAAAAAGAAAAGAAAGGGAACTGCTAAATGTCTAAAGATAAGGTGATGGAATTCGAAAAAAAAAGAAAATATAGCATCTTTTAGCGGTAAATTATGTAAGGAAATTGAAACTCAAGTACAAAACCAAATCACATGTCAGAGTGGATGAGCAATTGCATTAAGAGAATTGCTTGATGAGTCCTTGGAGAGTCAAAGGATAAAAAATATACATAAAGAAACTTGGTGGTGGAATGATGAGTTACAAGAGGAAAAAAAAAGCAAATATATGCATAAAGAAATGCTGATATATCCAAAATGCTTCATCAATGCACTAAGGAATCTTGAACTTTTTCGTGCATGGGCCCTTTTCCATACATGGACAAGAGGGAAGAAGGGGAAAAAAGGGTGGAGTCACTGAAAATGGGAGATGGCTCATGAACAGGCACATTGGGGGAGTTGGCATTGTCTATTAGAAGAGATTTCCCAATCATCATCAATGCAAATTTAAATTTCTCATCATATGTAGCTCTGATGGTAGTTAATTTGATGCCATTTGGTATCCTTTGTTGCTATCTTTGAGCATCTCTGTCTTGGCACGCACACTTCTACTTCCTTTATTCAGTGATTTGCTACTCTCCTGGACCTTTATGCACCCTCCTTATGATAGTGTTTCCTCAGGTACCTTCTTAGCTAAGCTTGCAGACTTCACACCTCGGTCACAGCTTATACAATGTTGCTCTCAGCTTGATGCTGTCATTCCTTGGTATTAGTTTTACATTGGTTGATCTCATGATTTAAAGTTAGGATGCCAAGACTGAAAAGATTTTTTTTTTTGGTTTGTATAGAGGTAATCAGAAATCAGGGTCTTAGAGTTTTGCTGTGATTGACTCATGAACTTAAATTTTATGTACAGATGAATTGTTTGTGCTGTTCCTTTGTCACGTATTGTTTTCTTTAAATTCCAAGAAATTTATGGAAGTATATTTTTGACATATGTGCTGTTCTACAGCTAAAATCTCATAAACATTATTATTACATCGGTTAAACTGGCATCATCCAATAAAGTGATATATGACACTCAAATGTGTGAAATATTGTTAGCTTTTGAAAGATTATCGTCTTTTTGGCTGTTAGAGCATGAAACTACTGTTAATATTCACTTGAAGGTCACACACAACTCACAAACAATAGAATGAAATCTACAGTGATCTCTTATTTATCTTCTTGACTTGTTTTTATTTCTCTCTCTTTTTTTTGGACCTACTTGATTGTCCCTAGTGCATATTTTGTTTTCAATTATTTTTGACCACAACTACCAAAATTGGAACTGAAGCTATTGAAAACTTTGCTGAATCCGCAATGAATTTGGCTGCAAAAATTGCAGAAGCTGACACCAAGAGTTCAATCCTTGGTTGATCTATGTCTTGTGGTATTATTGCAGTGTCATTCTTCTGTTGAGATATCGGGAGTAGGTTCACCTAGAGTTTAAGGATGTGGTCTGGGATGTTAGAATAACAGAGTTTTGTTGATTTAATACACATGCAGAGGGAGTACAATGCACCCATTGTGAGTTGACATGCTTGTTTGGTTAAGTAGGTAGCATGCCCTAGATTGATGCCAATAATTGATCTTTCTTTAAATCTTATGTTTAACACAAGGAATGCGGAACCATCCCGTACCGGATGGTTCTGCCCGTTCTGAGCCGTACCGGTGGCTTACCCGTACGGTTCCGGCTTTCAAAACGGTTCCCTGCCGGTGCCGGAGAAGAAGAGAAAGAGAGAGCGAGTGGGGGAGGGAGGGAGAAGGAGTAGCGGCGGACGCTGACGGAGGGCCGCGGGGGGCCGGCGAAGGTTGCGGGAGAGCGGTGGAGGCTGAGGCTGCGGCCACGTCCCTTGTTTTTTAATTTCGGAATTTTTAAGTGAAATCGGCAATCGATTTGCCGATTTCGTTAAAAATTTTCAAATTTTTTTCCGCGGCCTCCGCCGTTGCTCCTTCTCCCTTCCTCCCCCACTCACTCTCTCTCTCTTCTCCTTCTTCGGCTCCGGCAGGCTTCCTCTCTCGGTATGGGCCCATCCTATACCGACTCATGTCGTCGGGCAACCGGTATGGTGCCCGGTACTGGCACAGTAGACCTTGGTTTAACATGAAAAGCGTTATCTTTTCTTGCACATAGAATGAATATATAGACGATAGGCAATATTCATAAGTTAGGTCTTTTATTGTAGATTAATTACTATTATTTTATGATTTTTTTTCTCAAGTTGATTTCAATATATACTGACTTATGCACACATAAGCTCAGTTTAATGAGTTGGCAATGCTATACTGTGACATTACTCATTATACCAGGGTGCAAAGGAAGGGTGGTAAACAGACGCAGGTTGTTGAAATACATGATGCATATCGCACTAAAGATTCTGAGAGTATGGACAAGCAACCAAAACTGTCAAATGATAAGCTTCTGACAATTAAAGATTTTCAAGACAGTTCAGGTGGATACAAAAACAAAAATGAGGAGGACTGGTTTGCTCTTGAAGAGAATGCAATCCTTAAGCAAACTCCATCAAGTGAGGGTGCACATTCAAATAAAAAAAGAAAGCAATCAGATAAACCTCAGAGCTCAAAGTACTTTATATGCCTTTGTCTTGATATCTTTTACATTGCTCATTGTTTTTTTTCTCAGAAAGTTTTGTATCGGCGTTGCATATTGTCTCGGTTAAAAGGTTGATTATTAGTTTGTATTGTAGTTTTCTTTTATGTCCATTCAATTCATTCTGTTAATTCGTCAGATTTGAATCTGATTGTAATGGGGATATTATAACGTTTTCTTGGTATATATATTAGCTTATATATTTTGGAAGGACAACCAACCTTTTCTCTTAAAGAAATGATACCAGGGTTAACTTGGATTTGTGCTTTCATCCATAAACATTCTGTAATTCTGATTTTGCTGGGAAATGATTTTCTGTTATGAACGGTTGCAAGAGCAGAACTACAATTTGTCAGTGCTTTAATGGGTGCTAGGATTCACTGACATACTTCAAAATCTTTTAGAACGAACCTCCATGCAAATTGTCGGAGAATACGAAAGTATTATATTCTTCAAAAGCATCTTTATGTTGTCCATTCTTGCATTAGAGCTTTAATTAGAACCCTACTCTTAAAGTCCAATTTATTATGGAATATTCTCTAATTACTTTTGATCTTTTATTCATACTTTCTTGATATTTTATCTTGGCAATGATTGTTCGCTCTCTCTCTCTCTCTCTCTCTCTCTCTCTCTCTCTCTCTCTCTCTCTGCGCACGCGCACATGCGCGCTTGTGCATGGGTGCGTGTTTCTCTCGACTTATTAATTACTAATAACTCATTATTTGTCTGTTCTGAAATTTGTTGAATAATGACCTAGAGTTGATACAGCAGTCTCTTATCTACTAACATTCTAAAGCTGTTGTTTCTGACATTTTTCCAAATTTATTTGAATCATTACTGAATCCACAAACTTATTGTCAAATGAATTCCCATTCTTGACTCAATGACAACGACCAGGACTTGAACATATACAGAATGTAATCTTGAAGCATAAGAAATTAAACTATTATTTCTAAGGGATTAAAAGCATGTTTTAGAAATTAAACTATTACTCTAGATGGAATAGTATGACTATTTATCAACCATTTTAAACCCTCATTGTTTGTGTATCATAAATGGTATGTCTAGTTATAGATTCATGATTTACTCTTTGTGAGAACATTTGCATTTAGATGGTTAAAATCTACAAGAGAAATCATTTATGTACTGATTCTTAACATGATGATTTAAGTAGATGCTGAGATACAATAAACTCTAAATAACTTCCATCATGGTAGATAGAATAAAATGGGATTGCTATATATGTTGCAACTTTTTAGCTCAACAAGATAATAACTTGTTGTTCTATCATCCCGGAATTGACATTTAATGCAAATTCAACAACGAGATATTTTGGAAGGGTTCAAGTGGGTAGTATATATTTATATTTAAATGAAACACAAATTGTAGATCTCATGGATCATGTTTAGGCCCCAAAGTTGGACTGGATCTCAAACAGTGTGGTTTGTTGGTTAGGCAAAACTGGACATGATCTGAGCAAATCCAAAAATGATAGCTCAAAATGCTGACTAAGTTCCAAATGCTCAAAGACATCTCCTGCTGAACCGGATCCCACCAAGTAAATGAATTGGTTCAAGGTCAAGATTCTAGATCTAAATGGATAATAGACTCAAAATTGCATTTCTTCATGCTGAACTCAGATCTGACCCCATGATCAATATCTTTACCACTAGGAAAGTGACGATGGGAGAAGGAAAAGAAGAATAACTACTCTCTTTTGCAGTTGGGTCAGGGAAATAAAGATAGCCCTTTTCCAATTTAGATATATAGCAGTACATTTTGCATATTAACATATGTCTCAAGCCAATGTAAGCTCTTTGTCTGCATGTCCATGTATCTATGTATAATTACACTTTAAGAAAAGATAGCAATATTTATACTGAAGCATGCACTTTCATCGGCATTATATAACTTTTATGTGTATGTACAGGTAGCTGCGTGCATGGTATACTGACAATCCTAATACCCATTGATATGAAAGGAATTGCAATATAAAAGTTAATTACAAGATGTAGAAATGACATAGTGATTGTGGAACTGACTTGGTCCTTCTCACAATTCTAAGATGTCAATTTATTATTGGTTAATCAGTATGAAGCATGCAAAACACTAAATATTGCTCATCTTCCTTATACGTCCTTGGGGAGGAAAGGTCTATGCTCAGATCCTATCATGTGATGTTTAATGTGTAAATCATCTCTTTGGTAGCAAGTTCAATATTTGGACTTTTACTTTGTTTTTCCAGATTGATGACAGTAGTAGAAAATGTTAGCGGATTTCAATCATATCTAGTTTGTGATAATAGTATGCATTGCACTTGCGCAATTAGCTTATTAAATGGGTGGCTGTTGTTATACAAGGTCAACTTATAAGTAGGAAGCCTATATAGCTTATACCCCTCATGCTAACATAAGTTTGTGTTCCTCCATTTGTACACTTCCACTTGAATTAGAGGTCTCACCATCTGCCATGCCTTGAGACTCAAACTTATTCAAATCTTGATGTGTGATTATGTAGTTGATCAAACATGGATGCAGAAATAATCATTGTATTAAGAAGTGGATAGCGGGCACATAGCGGCTGGAGGTTTTCATAGCGGATAGCTAGGGATGGAAATGGGTCGCAATGGGTCCAAGGCTCGTTAGGTTGAGCTAACTTTGATCAAACTTGGGGCCTGGCTCGAGGATGTCTAGCTTGGCTTAGTCTTAAAAATAGGGCCCGATTAAATTTTTAGGTCAGGCTCTGTTAATTCTTGGTCTGGCTTGAAGTCTAATCATGAAACTGGCCTGATCCAGGCATGCATTATTGAGGCTGAGCCAGACCTAAATGGCTGACCTTAAATGGATCCTTAAATGGCTAACCTGATCTAGACCTTTAGGTCTAAACATGCTCAACCCAAACCTAAACCTCACAATTTCTATTCCCTTGCTCTAGGCCCCTCTTCCCATACTATCGGAACCCTCCTAGCAGCCCCCCCTTCTCTCTCTCTCTCTCTCTCTCTCGTCGGACTCCCCACACCCCTCGCTCTCTCTTGCCCCATATAGTCAAATCCTTCCCATCGGATCTCCTCTCTCTCCCTCTTTGTACCTCTCTCTCCTTCCCACCCCATATCTTGTGCCCTAGTCCTAATGGCCTAGCCTGGTCAGCCCTTTCTCTCTCTGATCCCATCAGGGAGAAGTAATTTTCTCAATCCGTTCAACTCGAATATCTCAAGAAGATTTAGAAGAAGAAATTTTGGCGAAAGTAGGATACCCCTTTTCTTTCATTTATCCCTCATGAACTGAGACAAATAGACTCTACTTATACTAGTGAGGTCCACACTTACACCATTTAGGTCGAATCTTCTTCTAGTTCAAATTGAACTTAGCTTTCTCAAAATCAACATGACCAGTGAAAATAAATATGAACTAACATCCTAGAGGATGTTGGAGAAGGTAGATTTTGATTTCTACACCGACTTTGCTTTTAGTCGCTCCGCCTAATTCTTTATGAATTGGAAGATATATCCGATCAAACTCTTTCAAAAAAAGAAAGGCTTTGATTTGACCGGCTCATTTTGGAGTCTAAATAATAGAATTTAGCTTTGATCACTTGGTGTGCTGCACCCTTTGAGGTGGCTCCACGTCATAGAGCTTGAAAAATTACCTAGTTCGAAAATCATCTCAATTGAGTGTCATGCGGCTAAGTTATGGCCTCAGAAAGTTTGGCATGCGATTTGGCTTCTCGATTAGCATATTTCACTTTTGGACCATGTCCATTCTTAACCTTAGTGGTCAAAGTGGTCCCCATCGAGTCTACTGATCCACTTGGATCTCTCTCTCCCTCTCCGACATCCTAGGGTTTCGATGCTTCACAAGCGTATGATGGTGAACTCACCCTATTTTTGATGGAGAGCATGGTGACCTCGTCTTTGCCCTTGATACTATTTCAAGCTACAATGCAACTCGTAAGAGTAGCAGAGGAGTGTCCTTTGCTGGATGATGGAACCTGAGTGCTGAGGTGAAGGCACACTCCCTCTTTCCCTCTCTCTCCCCTTCTCACTGCCACCCCCATCCTTGCCGAGCAGCTTGACCTCAAATGTCTTCGTTCACTGAGTTCGCTAGCGGTGATGGCACCAAGGAGTCTAAGGTTGCTAATTGAGAGAGAAGTTGGTGCCAAGCTCAGGTTGGGACCATTTGGCTTTGGGTTGGGCTTGTGTCGAGCTCAGGCACACTCTTGGAAAAAAATTTTGAGCTTAGTTCCAAACTAGAGCCTGAATTTTTTTTTTCTCCAAGGTGGGGTTCGGGCATGAGGAAAGGCCAGCCTGGTTCCAACTCTTAGGATAGTGGATAGTGGGCAATATATGCCCAAGGCAGCATGTTAAAACATATTAATATTTTTTTAAGTATCAAAAAAATAATATCTTACATTAACTTCATGAAAAAAAATAATGAAAAAACATCAAGCGCTATAGCAGGTGCTATATACCCAAAGCAAGCTGCTAAAATATGTCAACATTTTTCTTATTAAGTATCAAACATCAATATTTTAGATCAATTTCATGCAAAACATAATGAAAAAAAAAGAATAAATCTATAAAACATCATCTACTTAACATCATATTTCACGTCAACATCCATATAACGTAAAGGTCGACAATTTAATGACAAATTTCATCATCCTCCAAAAATAACAGTATCATTTATAAGATAAAAATTTACATAATCATATAACTTCAACTATAAATAGGGATATCCAAAATCATAACATCAACTGTAGAAGAAAGATGCCTGCAATCATATTCACTAAATAGGCCGGCCTTCTTCGTCATTTCTCTTTCTCTCCTATGCTTTGTTCGGTGGGGCACAAGAAACTAGACCAGCCCATGCTTTAAACGACATGTTGGACCAATCGATCATTGGACGAATCCAATTCAAAGTTGATTCAGGCTACTATGCAATCAATCGTCCGCTTTGAACCCGTAGTGGAGCGACTACTATAGTAGGTTTTCTGTTGATATATCAGTGCCCAAGTGCCATATAGGCTACTATGGTACTTGGTATAATGTTTTTGGGCCGAAACTGTTACATCAGCCATGGTGGCCAATTTTTAAAAAAGTGAAAATAACATTAAAATTAAGATATCTAACCAAACCAAATGATCAAATAGAGCATAACTAAAATTTTCATATAAATTATAATGATAAATAAAATTTTGTAACATAACTTGGACATGGCTGATTATACGTAATAATATACCAATTACAGAACGATATGCTAAACTACTGTATTTTTGGAGCTGTCTCAATGATCAGGCCCGATCATTCCAAGTGCTAATTTCTTTTTTCTTCCAAAAGTGTACCTTAACCATCGCAAATATCTTTGGAAGGTCTAACAGTAACAGGAGTAAGCTCAATGTTCCAAAAAGCACTTGGCGGACTTACAGTAGCTGAGGGGTGCATGGCATGCAGAAGATGGTGGTCACATCATCCCAAGGAGGGCAGCTAAAATATATTAGCAATCTAGTACCTTACTAAGTATTTTGTAAACAATACTGAACATGAACATCATGCAAAAAAAAAGTAACGGGAAAATCCATCCTTAACTAAGTATCTTGATTAACTTGAGAGTTACTGTTGTATCATATGCTTTAAAGATTTATAGTTTTATACCATTGGAGGATGCCAACTAGTGCGGTTGGTAAAAGCTTTGGGGGTTGATACCAAAGACTTGGGTTTGAGTTCTTCCCTCATCTGGATTTCAGCCAATATTTCTCCCATACTAGTTCTTCAAAAAGAAAACCCGAAAAAATAAACCACTGCCATTGTATCTGCCAGTTATTTTTCCTGACATATTTCAGGTTTAGTACATGGTAATTATTATTTGTTGTTCCTAAATATTGATGTCACTTGTTTTCTCTTATTTGATGCAGGAGAAAGAAAATAAAACTGACCAGTCCTGAAATGCCAATTACTACCACTGCACAAGATGATCATGTCCAAGCAGAGCAGAATCAGAGCTCTTTTTGTAAGAAAAATCGTCAGAAAAGTTTAGATAGGACAGCTAAGCCATCAAATGGAGATGACAGTTCGGATATGCTGATCGCCCCTCGAAATGATACTGGTGTCGGGAAGAAAACTAGTTCTGTACCAACAGTAGAGAGGTACATTCAGAACTCTGATTTAATTCCATGTAAAAATAATTTAGTACACCATTCATTTAAGTTTTGGACCTGACTCATTATCTGTAGCGATATAACCTTCTAAAATTTGTGAATATTTCCACCCTACAATTCTGTGCCAACAAATAATTTATTGTTTTTATGTCAAATGGATTGTATAGTGCTGGAAGATATCTATAATGTTATTGGTTGTGGTTACATTCAGTGTCTATATTAATTGTTAAGGACTAGGAAGCTTTTGTTAGTGCATGTCATTAAATTACTCATGCCAAATCATGTGATTTGCCATTCAGGAGAAAAAAGGTTTTGTATTTGAAGATATTTTAGCTACTGCAAGCCCCTTTAATTTCTTATCATTCATTACTAATTTTTCTTGCTGCAGTAGCATTGCACAAACTATGGAAGTAAGTTTGAACAAAAAGGGATTTTTCAGGATCCACTGAAAACTCTTATACTATTGGATTGAAGCCTGCAAACTTAGTGGGCCTTCAGCTTCTATTTTTAGGAATAGAAAGAGTAATCGTATTTAATTCTGTTGCTATATCCCATGTGGATTGCTGGTTTTATCAGTCAATGCTTGCTATTCAGGGTTGGTTCATGGAGAGCAGACAGGTCTATATAACTTTCTGGATTGGGAAAAGTAACAAAAAAAATTATGGGAGACAATGATAACAGAGGAAACATGTGCATAACAGAAAATATGAACAGAAATGCTATGGATCTTTGCAAACAGTTTCGAAAAATATGTGGTAGTCTATGAGCTATTTGTAAAAGTTATTAGTTTTGTTAGTACTTAGTAGGCATGCTTATTCGCTAATTAGCTGACTACAAATGTTTTTGGAAACATCTTAACTCTTAAGCATATTTTCAGAAATTTTTAGATAATTTAGTATTCATATTATTTGTTTTTTCTGCATTTTAATTGCATTATTCAGGAGTGTTTGCTTCATCTCCTATCTCTTGTCTAAAACAGTTTTTGGATATCCAATAGTTAATTCACATTTGAACCTTGAGATTTCCATAATATAAATATGCATTGATTTAATAAAATAAAAAACAGGGAAAAGGGGTTGGCCGGGGGAGAGGAAGGAAGAGAGGAAGGTCGAAGCCAGCCGGCGGAGGCCGGGGAGCCGTCGCGTGGAGGAAAGAGCCGCGGAAGAGGGGCTCGCTCCGATCCCTATTTTGTTCAAAACAGGGGCCGGAGGGGGCCCTTTTATTTTTGAGGTTTTTAAGTGAAAGTTGGCAAACCCATTGCCGACTTCACTTAAATTTTTTTCGAAACAGGGGACTGGAGTGGAGCCCTTCTTCCGCGGCTTCCTGACGGTTCTCCGACCTCTGCCTCCTCTGCATGGCGGCTTTCGGCCCTCCGCTGGCCTCCCCCTTCTCTCTCTCATTTTCTCTCTCATTCTCCCTCTCTTCCGTCTCTTCTACTGTGTCGGTACAGGCCCGGCATGGCACGACGCGGGCCTGTACTGACTCATGCCGCCGGGCAACCGGTATGGTGCCTAGTACCGGTTCCGTCGATCCTAGCTGAAAGGATACCTAAAATTTAAAATTTGAGTAGACTTCGAAACTCCAGGAAAGGCTGAAAGTAATTATCAACCTAGTGCTTGTCTGCTTGCCACTCAAGTAGAAAAGGAAATTGGTAAATGAGTCCCTTATTTTCATGAATTCTTGCTCGTTCTCTTTCTGTAGATCTTCCAATTGCATACTTGCTTAGTGTCCCAATTTGTTCTTCATGACGACCAAAAGAAGAATTGATAACTTTCTTTGTCTTATTTTCCTGTTGTTGCCACTGCCTGCAGGTTTTATACTTTCTCTGCAACAAGTAGATGCAGAGGGCTGGCACTTGTAATTACCTAACTATTAGTAGAAATACACACACATATCTATATGTCCATGTAGCTTTTGACAATGAACCAGTCTGTGGAAGTGTTGAGTGCTGTCAAGTATTTTATTAAGGGACATGCTTTGGAGAGTAGTGTGTAAGACTTTTCTAACTAGACTTTTGGGTTTTAGTGATGTTTAGGTACAATAGATTTTGTGAAACCTTAATATTTGAGAAATACCTCATTATTCGGAAGTTGAAATTTTGATTTAGACCCAAAAAAATTGAGATTTTGAACTAAAATTGGAAATCAATTTTTTATTTTGAAGAACTTTGAATTTTTAAGTATTTTTATTGAATTCAAATAAGGGATACTTCCTTATTTACATGTAATGTATTAAAATGATAGTACATAAAAATATGTCCTATTATAGTTAATCTGCCTGTTTATCTATAATTGCCTGTCCACCGAGTTACTAAGATAGATGCTTGTCTATCCAACTTGACCCCTAGCAACCGACCTTGGCTGTGTTTGGTTGCTCATTCTCTCTTGGTTTTTAAGGGCAGGTTATCATTTTAACCAGCCAAACACTTGAGGGTTAAAATTATTGGGTCAAAGCCAGCAAAAACCACTTAACCTGGTTAACTTTATTTCATGCGGGAGGGTGAAATAAAGTTACCCGCCAAAACTCTCTATTCTCCTTTTATTTTTTTCACTTTTCCACAACTTATCCTGCTGACCCTGGGAATGTCCATCAAACTACAGATAACCTCTGGTTAAGGGGTGGTTACAAATGGTTAAGTCTATCTATCCCTTAGTTAGCTATTCGACGTCCAAATGCATCCCATGGGGAACTGATTTAAGCTAGTGATATACCTAGTGGGCCCCGCATATCTGAACTGCCTCTCCCACCTATAAATAGGGTCCAAGATAGGGCAAGTTATGAGTGGAAAAGAAAGTGATGCATGAGCCTTTAGAAGTAGGTAGAGGTGGAGGAGGATGGTGTCTATATAAGGGTTTCTTTTGCATCATTTGGTAAGTAATCCTTTCTCCATGACTTTGGATTGAAAATTTTTGTTTGGTATTTCTGTTTCATACGACTTTATATGCTGTTTTGGATTTCTAAACTAAACTATCTTTTCCAAAGCTATGATTTCCCTTATGAGTATTGTCTTGAATTAAGTTTTGTATTTTTGAAGCTCTGTCTTCTTTTGAAATAGTCGTGAGGTTTAGAACTTTTGGAACAGCATACAAACTTCAAACCAAATCGAAATTTGAATGGCAAAGAAATCTCAAGCTTTCAAAACTAATTAGGGATTCGTGGTTTTAGAACAACTATTAGGGATGACCCTGGACCTCACCAAGAAAAGGCTGGCCAAAAGTTTTTTTGGGATCCTTGGCCTTGCTTATGTTTCTCACAAGCACCACTGGAAGAAAATATGACTAAAGATTTCTTACTTTGGTGATGCATATTTACAGATAGAAAACTACAAGCCAGCAGCTCCTCCTATGCTCCACGTTTTTTTGCCTGGCAAAATGAACTGAGATTGTCTGCAGATTCCTCATTTCTTGCCGGCTCGCAGTACCGAGCGTACCGACGTACCGGTCGGCTCCGGTAATGGTATGGTACTGGTGCCGAGCTGAGCCGAGCCGAACCAATACCGTACCGATGGTGCTGGTTCGGCCTGGTTTCGACCATCGTCATTTTTTTTTTTTGGAGTTCTCTCACTTTTGGATTTTTTTTTGATGTTTCTATGTTTAGGTTTAAGGTTAAAACGAGATGATGCAACTTATTACTTCCAAATGATTCAAATAATGAGATGAAGAATATAAAATATCTTCAAATTAAGATACAATCAATTACATTCATTTAAAGCACTCTCGGATATCTAAAATCGGGTCGAGTGGCGATGTTTCTCATCAATATCTGGATCATAAGCATAATATGGAGGCAGATCAACCCATCCCTCTAATCAAGCGGCGTTGTAGTCTTGTATGCTCAATCCCTGAGGAATGCGCGTCGGGTCATAAGAACTCTCGGATCTCTCGCTGAAGCTCTGGCTCTGAGAGGTGTCTTGATAATATGGTTGTGAAGGGGCCATCCGAATATGCCGGCACCAAAATTCAACCCGTAAGACCCTCCAAGCTGCGCAGGGTGGTAGCCACCGGAAGATGACTCCGATGCACCATATCCATAGGCTGGCTGAGGCCGCGGATAATTGGAAGACTCGGAACTTGATACATCAATGGATCCGACTCCACATGGGAGGTCATCTGCAGCTGCATCCTGGCCTCCTGAACGACCTCGAGGAGCCCTTCTTCGATATGCAATGGTATCCGACCGGCCTATATCAGACGGCCTACCGTGGTCCGTATCTTGTGTAGCATGCGTAAACTGAGACTCACCGGTGTATCGAAAATCTCTCTTCGGCTGTCTTATAAGTAGTACCATTCTGTCCTCCACTCCCTCCATGGTTAGTAGATCCATCACCACCAGAACCTTCATCGCTGTTGGTCCAAGTCTCCTCGACACTCTCCATTGGGGCCATTTCCTTTTCTTTTCTCGTTTGCTGGGATTGACGCCCTCCTGATCGAGTCGACTGGGTACTAGAGCATTCTCATCCTCGCATGAGAGGATCATCTCTCTGAACGGGAGCATTGTACTAGTCTTGCGGTGACTGGCTCCCCTCTAGCCACGTCCTATCAGCGGTAGGAATGCGTGGAATATTGCACTCAACCCATTGCTGTGGATCGATTATAGCCTCGGTGGCTATGATGCTGGTTGGTCGTTGAGGCAATCCTGGCTCATCAAGCTCGGGCTCCTGCTGCCGGGCTGCAAGTCAGTCAAGCATAGGATTATCATCATCATCTGTAAAACTCCTATGATGGGATCTGCATACTTGAGCTCCACTTTCTCCTGAATGCATTTTAGCCTCAACTGCAGATTGTAGTGCATATAAACTAGGTCGTTGAGGCACTTTTGTGTCAAACAGTTCCTCTATTTGCTGTAGATAAGGGCGAAGGTGGACCAGTTGTGCTCACAGCCACTCGAGGAGACCGTTTGGAAGAGGATCCGGATAGCTATCCGCTTAAGATTTTTTGCGGATCCGCCAAAATGAATCCACCATTCAGCTGCAAAAATGTCTTGCAAATTGTATTGTATCTGGATTCATAGTTGTCTTGCTCACGACAGCTGGTCGCTGTCCAAAGCTGTGGCTGCCCTCTCTAAATAATTTGGTCTGTGAAAAGAAGCTTGTTGTAGTATGTTAATAATATAAGATCCGATATATTTACATATGCTACTAAATCATAGTTACCTCTTCTATACATGATGCGGCGACTTCTGGATCCGGCTCCATCTTATAAATAACATTACGCAGAGCATCAAGAAATTCATCATCCATACCAATTTCACTCTCGTACTGAAACCGGGGATTCAGGTTGTATGCTGCACATAGATGACACCATCTTAGTATAATTATACAAATATATCAATCAATATAATTATCAATATTATCGCTTACCTGCTAGATGCAATTTTCTACCCATTTGGGCTTCCCACCGCCGCTCAATGATGTCGATGTACTCGTGGGCGTGGGCTACATTTGCCTCCATGATCTGAGCCTTTGCCTTCTCCATCATGTGATACAAAAAGCCTATCTTGGGGTACCTCTCGCTATCCACGGCCCGCAACACTTCATATAATGGTTTGATAGCCTTGACTATCGTATTAGCCCGCTGCCAAAACGACTGCCTGCTTACCAAGCCTTCCATCCTGCTTTCTTCAGTGCCGGCTTGGGCATATCTACTTTTATGCTACTCGGGACTGACAAACATCTGACGTAGGGCTCCTTTCTTCTCGATAACCGTGTGACTCCTGGTCTAAGAATCTCTTCCTCTGTATACTTTCTCATTAATGAAAGAACCCAAGTATGACTATAAATATACTGGTGATGCATTGGGCTATCTTCACCGTATGTTGCACCCTACGGATCTTTTCAATGTCCATCAGGATGAGGTTGATGCAATGTGCAGCACATGGGGTCCAAAAAATTTGTGGTCGCCGCTCCATCAAGACCTCTCCGGCCAACTTATATTGTGGCCCGTTATCAGTGACGATCTGCACGACATTCTCCTCTCCAATCTGATCAATCACCTCCTCCGTAAGTCTGAGGATGTATGAGGCGTTGTGCACCTTATCTGAAGCATCAACTGACTTATGGAAGAAGGTCTTCGTATCACAGTATGTCAGAAAATTGATGATGGCCCACTTTGTCGGACCGGTCCAACCATCACACATCAGAGTGAGCCCATATGTGGGCCACTTGCTCTTATATGAGCCAATCCAATTCTGTAGCTCCTTATTGTTGTCAAGAAGCTCACCGTAAATGTCCTTCGGGCCTGGAGGATCGACACCGGGACCGGCATACTGTATGGTGGAAATGGCAGACTTGTAGTATGTATTGTCTGCAGCATTCGCTGGAATGTGGCTGAAGTGGAACCAGGATCCAATAGCGTGCCACATATCCTTCTTCTTCTCCTTCCACATTGTGTCTACCCTTTGCTGCTTCGAATCTCTTCTGAAGAAGGCATACGGATCTACATCATGGATTGACGCAGTTGGTGGAATCCCTTCGGAAGACTTCTTTCGGCTACCAAAACCACTCAGGATAGATGCAATCCGGCCACCTCCTCTGCCCTCGCCCTTCCTGACTGAGGTTGTCCTTTGAAACTCTGGATCTTGTCTGCTTCCACCAGAATCGGCGCCCGACTCGAAAAACGAGGGCCCAAATCGAGCCCGATGCCTCACCACCTCCCTCTGCTGCCACCGATCATCCAGACTCGCCCGCATGGCATCCTGGATCTGTGCCTCCTCCTCATCTGGACTCTAAACCTCCTGTGACTCCATGAAGTGATAGGAAGGTGTTTCTGCAGCTTGACGTTCCACCTCCACTTTTTGCTTCGCAACCCTCTCCTTGGTTGCTTTGATCTCAGCGAGGTTTTTCCTCATCAGCTGACGGATGTTTGGTGGGCACTCCGAGCATGCAGATATTTCACGAGAATTACTGGCTAAGTGCTGCTTTAATCTGGTTACCCCTCCTCCCTTGAAACACTTGTGGCAATAATTGTACTGAAACTGGTGCCGTTCACTGAGCATCTTTCCATGCTCCCAGCCAATATTACGCTCTTGGGGTTGCCCTCTCCTTGATGGCTCCACTCCTATGACCACATTAATTTTTTTTAAATTTCTAATTTTTTATTTAAAATTTAATTATTAAAATTTTTAATTAAATTATAAATTATATAAATTCTGTGAAAACAAAAGTTAATGTTACCATTAACATCGTCCAATTATCGACAACATATAAAAAATTCAAGACGAAATGGAATCATTGAATTATTCCTTTTTTTTGGCAATTTTTGACTTAATTTTTTAAAACAATTTAAATGAAGTATTAAAAAAACAATGTAGGGGAAAGAAATTTTACCTTATTTAGTTTTTGCTGGATTTTTCTTGAAGAAAAACGACGCTCTCTGACCCTTCTAAATTTTTTTCACGCCTTTGTCTTTGCCTTTCTCTTCTTTTCCTCCTTTCTCTCTGCCTTTCCTTCACCTTATTTCTGGCTTTGGCTGATGAATTGCTCGGCTTTTATAGCCGAACAAATGCTAAGATAACCACGCTACGGGTGAAGTAAATGGTCAGCGCTGTGGCACTTTGAAAGTGCCACAGCGTATGGCACTTTCAAATGCCGCCATTGACTCTTCGCTGTGGCACTTTTGAAGGTGCCACAGTAAAGAGTAGGGTGGAAATCATCCGGATCTACCCACCCGTTTAGGCACTGTGACACTCTTGAAAGTGCCACAGCGCGTGGCACTTTCAAAAGTGCCACATTTTGGCACTGTGGCACTTTGAAAGTGCCTCTGGCCAGCGCTGTGGCACTTTCAAAGTGCCACAGCGCTGGCACTTAGCGCATGGCTACGGCCACGCGCAGCATTGCCTTGTACCGGTGGGAACCGAGCGGTTCGCACCGGTTCGAGCATGTACCGGTGCGAACCGGCTCGGTTCGCACCGGTACGAAGCATATACCGACCGGTTCCGACCCAATTTGGGTCGGAATTGATTTCCACCCCTGTACCGGACCGGTGCCAGTCGGTACCGGTCCGGTACGGGTACGGGCTGAACCGACCGGTACAGGTCGGTTCAGCAGACACTGCTTGCCGGTGCTTCCTTATGCAATCTCCCTAATCCGTAGTGGAAAAGATGAATCAGTGTCGAACTCGTTTTTTTTTTTCACCTGAGCATCAATGTCTCCAGCAGCAAACCCTTTCAGGAATCTCCAATATTGAATTCCCAGACATCAAGAGCTTATTAATTCTGTGCAGATAACACATATGGATTTCTGTAATGTCTGAAGATATGCAGTTACCTCCTATCAGTTTCTTTTGTTCTCTGAATCGAACAAATGATTTTGACATATACAAGGCAAATAGTACACTGCACAAACTTTATTATTTAACTGCCATTTGTTACTAGTAAGCATCTACTTGATAGTTTCAGATCCCAAACAAGCAGTTGGTTCCTTTCCATCTCAAGTAATATCTTCCCTTGTTTTTGTAGCATCTGGAAATGTTTTTAGCTTGCACTTACTTTTATAGGCATGATCCACTTGAGGGGAATCACAGAAGGAAAACATGCACATATGCTGATAGTAGCGCGAAAATGGTTAGTAATTTTTTTATTGTTTCTGTTTCATTTGACTTGATAGTTTAAGTTGATGCATAAGCTCCAAATTATCCTATTGCCTTAAAGTTGATATTTTTCCATTTTAGTAAGTCAGATTGTATTGTGCACACAGTTGCATGTTTTACACATGCTCATGCATGTATTAGTTGAAGAGAGAAGTAAGAAAAGCCTTGTATCTGAATGGTACAAAAAGCAACTGAGGATCAGCCAATCAGAAGTAGGACAGTGGAAAGAAACTATTAAGAAAAACTGGTGGTTTATGATTTTGCTGTAATTAATGCCTCAATAGTATGGCAATTCTGGGGGGTAGTTGCACTATAATATACTAACTTTAAAACCTCTTGCTTGGAAGTTGGAACTATCTCAATGCAGTTAAGATCTGTAACAATTTTCTCTTAGTCATCTTGTCTTGATCATCAAGCCAATCAAAGATTCTATTAGCCTATTTCTTGTTAATCAAGGTAGCTTTTGGCCTCACTTTCAGTTTTCAGTTTTCGATTTTTTTTAAATGAATACTAGTTTCTATTTTTGTGAAAACCAAAAATCCTAAACTTGTTTGGTTGTTACGTGGGTTGAGTTTGGCGGTACCTATGGAGGTGGTGACAGCGGTGTTAGTGGCAATTGTCGTGGCGATTGGTTGTAGTGGCAGTGGTGGCGGCAGGGCCAATAGAGGCGGCGGTGGTGGTCTTGGGCTGTCTTGGTTTTCAAGAACTTTAGAAACCAGATTCAGCTTCCACAATTTCTAGAAACTGAGTAAGAGTTTTCAAAAAAACTAAAAATAGAAATGAGTATCCTAAACACCCTTCTTGCATCAGTTTCTATGTTTCTGAAAATTGAAAACTAAAAAGTGCAACCATGCCAAATAGGGCCTAATAACTTGACCCTAGAAGCCTAAGATAATGGGAAAATGGTTAACAATGTATAGCACCCCCCCCGCCCCCTGCTCACTTATAGCCCAGACCATGCATGTGGAGGGATAACTAAGGCTCTGCTTGGTATTACTTTTTCCCTATTTTTTGTTTTTATAAGTGAACACAAAATCCAATACAAAAAAAGGTGTTTGGTTCCTTTATTTTTTATTTTTATTTATAAAAGTAACTTCCATAATTTCTAGAAAAAGTGGAAGTGAAAATTTTTTACTTGCACTATTTTAAAAATAACTTTTTGAGCAATAAAATCAAATCGGGTCCCAGCTTCCATGATTTTTTTCTCTCTTTGGTCCTCAATGAGTACTACCTCGTTGCCTCCACCTCGACATGCTTTCCAAGAAGGTCCTCCCTCTTCCCTCCCTCCCACCTCTTCCACCCCACGTGTTCCCCTATCCTCCGGTCCCTTGCCTCCTCCTGCCCCCTCCTCTCCCTCTTCTTCCTCCTTTGGCTCCTCCCTCACCTTAACGCCGCCCCTCCCCTCAATGCCCCCACCGCCTCCTCACTCTTCGATGCCCTCGCCCATGCTTGGGCCTGGCAGAGAGCATGAGAAGGGTTCAGGAGACGATCCTGAGGTGACCTTAGTGGAAGAGTTCCCTCCCCTCCCTCAATTTCAAAATAAAAAAGACAATAGTGACTACCAAATAAGTTTTCGTTGTCAAAAATTTAGAAGAAAAAAAAACTGTAACAAATTTCTTGTTTTTAAATTTTTTAGAAGGAAAAGTGACAGATCATAATCAGATAGGGTCAAAAGAACTGGTACCATGATTCATACTGGTTAGATACTGATCTAGTACCATACTGTACCAATACACAGTGCACAGATTGGTACGGTATTGGTTTAGAATTTTTTAAAATTTTTAGTTTCTTATTTTTTGGTTTAAAGTTTTAAGGTCTGGAAATTTAGAATTAGGGTTTTGATGTTCTGTTTGTTATTATGTTTGAAGTTTTTCTTTCGCAGTGGTCCCGCCATAATGCCATATCATATGCCATATGTATTGCATGAACTTAATAGATTAAAATCGGTAATTTGATAAACTATACTTTGAAAAGACATGTCAATGAATATAAATTACAAAATAGATATAGTCCCCCATGGAGTGTCTATGCCACTTGTAGATGTCGGGATCTCGTTCATGATTAGGTTTAGAGACTTGACTCCAACCTAGATATTGTGCCCACTCCTACGTCTGTTAATCTCTTTGATCCAAATTGCCATCATAGTATTGATCCTCTGTTTGATACTAGGTTGGCGGTACCATCTTAAGGTAGATCAAAGAGCACATTGTGACATAATCTAAGGTTGTGGAGGCTAGCAGCCACTCGAATATGAAACCTTAGATAAAGGTATGCTTATGGGTTATATGCTAATTGTGCAGAATATGACTCAGTTTTATGATGATGATCCAGAGTATCCACTAGATCTTGAGATATCTAGGATTTCCATTTTGCATGCTACATCATTAGCTATATCAGTACCATGTTCCGAACCACCTCTCTAACCCCTTCTCTTGTATACTATTGTATCCTTGCAGGCTTTACATTGTGCGCTATGGATCATATCCTGCATGGCTGAGTGTAATAAGACTTTCCAATGAATAGGCTTATACCATGTGGTTGCAAGTCATGCACATTTCCTCCCTATCCTATGTGTCCTTGGCCACCGGATCCATCATCACTTGAACTATCATTATTATCATTGCTTGTTTAGAGAAGCTCTAACAAAAAGAGAAAGTTCCTATCCAAAACAATAAAATAAATATGGCCAATTCTTGCTATCTGGAACAATAAAATAAAGGTGCTATCTGTGATAATTCACATGAGCTGGCGGTTCAACCAGCAGTGCAAGCAATTTTCTCATGTAATAACGGTTTTTCCTATGGCACAGTTTTGGCTGTCTATCCAGCACGTGGAATGACTGATTGATGGTTCAACCATTTCAACTGGCTGGTCTGATGGGGATTTTTAATCATTACATTAGACTTAGAACATGGCATCCTGGGAAGTTGTCCGTCATAATTCCAGAGCAGTCACTTCTATCTGGCCTCATCGCTGTATAACTGGTTGCATATATAGTTTTATCATGTAATCTTAGATTTGGATCAGCTATTAACTCTTGAAATACTGATCATTAGGCTAGACCTGCATATTTTAGAGGGCATTATTTCCATAGGCAGCTTGCATTCCTTTTGCGTGCATGTCCTTAAGTTGGATTTTTCTCTCTCTTTCCATCACTTCCATCAGTTCATCATTTAATCTTCTACTGTTGCAAACTTATAAGTTGCACTAAGCAGGTTTTATTTCTTTATTGCCCTTTGGGTTCAGAAAGGCAATTTTGGTGTAACCTATCTGTTTTATCCTTCAGTCCAAGCTTGTTACATATATCATGAACTTCATAATGAATTTAGTTTGTATTAAAGTAAACAAATTGAAGGCTGTAATGGGCAAAGCTAAATATCTGGCATTGAAGCCAACTAATTTGTTCTTCTGCTCCATCTGAAAAATTATTCTTATTATGCTTCCAGTTTACTTCCTCAAGCGACATACTAAGATCTTTCCTCTTTCCTCCATCTAAAGCAGTAATTAAGCACCAGAAAATATGCTCTCTTCAAAAATTTGGAATTAGTCCTTTCCTCCTGAACTGCATATTTAAACTCAACAATTTACTCTTTAGTAAATTTCTTGATATTCAGTAATCTAATTGTTCCCTTTTTATTGACAAAAATGGAAGGTCGGGTACTATTTTGTATTCTTGGATTTAATTGCTGACTGGCACAGTTGATACAACAAATTACATACTTGGCCAGTTCTTTACTGGCACATGAAACTGGCATGATACTGGCTGTGTGCCAGTGCTTGGCATACCAGCAACACCAATGCATCGCAAGTATTGCATGGGACTGCATGCTAGTGCCAAGCTGGCCTGACAATGGCATACAACACCTTAATCTTTGGTTGTATTACCGTCTTGTTTGACATTAGCAATGGTATAATTTCCATTATTCCTAGGGTTGACATCTAATAATTCAGCATTCTGTCTGCTTATAATCCCTGCCTATATAAGTTCATATTGTTGATAGCATGAAAACATGCATTCTCCAGTTACATTTGTCATATTTTGGTTTCTGAAAATGCACATTGAAACAGCTCATTTTTACATTATGTTAGTATAGTTAGGGATATTCATTTCTTATGTTCCATATGTTTGAGGGTGTGGTAGAATTCATAAGTTTATAGTGTGACACAAAGATACTAGAAATTGTTGATCAAGATATATGATAAAAGTTCTTGTCATCACATAAGCTTTGTTACCATCAATTATCTGGTTGTTTGCCATATTGGGCTCGTTTGGTTCGCGGGAAGTATTTTTCCTCCTAGGAATATGATTCCTGGGAATCAGATTCCTAGGAAGAGGATACCTAGGAAAGTACTTTTGGCATATTTGGTTAACCATGGGAAAGTGACAAATTTCCAAAGTGCTTATGTTTGGTTGACCATCCACTTTCCTAGGAAAGTTATGTATAATTCCTATTATGCCCTTAATAAAAATTAGGTCTTTAATGCCTCTTTAATGCTTCTTTAATGCTGAAGGGTCTTTTTGGGAAAAAATAAAAAAGGAGTGATTCCCACCTCATGGGAAAGTAACTTTCCCATGTTTCTCATGGAAAAGACTTTCCCATGAAATGTGGGAATCATATTTCCATGGGAATACAACTTTCCCATCTCTCTCTTTTGAAAACTCCAACCAAACAAGAGGCATTTCATTACTTTCCCGTTGATCAACAAGTATGTTTTATCTTAACCTTATGTTTAGGAACCTTTTAGTAAGGTGGCTGCATTGTTCATGGAAATTCATTCTTACTCCGATTACACTGCTCCATTCCTAGGCATTTCCCAGTTTTCTCCATGGAAATTTGTCAAAGAGCCTCTGTTATTATGAGTGAAGTATGCTCCTTGTTAAATTTCTCCATTTCAAGATTTTAAACATTTTCTTAAATGTCAACTGTATAAGCATTCCATATGTATATCAAATAGAGAATTTCTCGCATCTGAATACTTCTTAGGCTTGTTTGGATCTCCTTCCTGCTCCCTTGCCTGATTTGTCTTCTTTTCTTAATCCAGCTTCATGAAAATATATTAAAGATATCGAGACATTAAATTTTTAATCCTTAACATGAAATGGACATTTCTTTGTTTGTGCTAAATAATTTAGCAAGTTGATCTTCTATTGTGTTTTCTTTAGGAGTTTAACTAGTTGAGCCTCCTTAATTCAGGAAAGGTGTTAGAATCTGTGTACATGATTATTCACTTTCTTATGTGTGGTTACAGTTTAGATATTACATGGAGACATGACATGAGTGTCAAATGTCAAGTGTCCAGAAGAGTTGTTGCACATGAGAATCTTCAAAAAATCAGACATCGGATGCATCCATGTTATAAAGATATGTAGAAATAATGCATATAATGGTACTGCAACCTGTCTCTATCCAGTCTCGAGTTGATAACGGTACTGGGATGTGTTGGGATAGACTAGAATGACCATTAATGAGAAGAATGAAGAAGAAAAAATTAAAAAATTACCCCAGATGCTAGGCTGTTCCAAGTGTTAGGACTTAGGATTCCACCATCTCAGTCTATCCCAAGATGTCTTGGTCCATGAGTGAATCAGTGTGCCAGGGGCCTCCTAGGTATCGTTCTCTTGTTGGAACAGTATCACTGGCAGGACATGCTGGGATTCTCCAGGACATGAATTCTTGTGACAGAGTTAATAAAGTCTTTGCTATATGTCATGCTATAGACTTAAAACTTCTAGATGTAAGTGCCAAAAGTTGAAATATAACTGTGAAGACAACATGTTCATTGATTTGAAGTGTCGAGGAGTGCCATGAACTGTCTGGTGTGTAGGTATCCAGGCACATAGAAAAACCCAAATTTTTAAGTGTTCGGGTAACATTACCCAGATCCCATAATTTTCAAGTTCCTAATACTTTCACTCAAAATCAGATTTTATGTCTGGAAGCCTTTACTTAACAATTTCCATTCATTGAATATGGTAGTTTTGCTTGGTGAGAAAATAAGCAAGATGAGCTTTTAGTCAAACTAGTTTGGTTACTGTTCTTACTTCTTGGCATTTCGCATTTCCCTGTCCTGGATATAAGTACAGTCTATCTTGTTCTATTTTTCCCTAATTTTGTAAGTCTATCTAAGGTAGGATTGATGAATTTTATCTAACTTTATGTCTACATTTAGTTTTTGCCTACTTGGATCTGATGCATCATTAGTTTCTACTTTCTAGAGACTGGGCATATCTTCCAGATTCTTAACTGCACATTTATTTCATGAGATATGGTATCTTTTTTTGCTATGGATTGTGGGGGATGCCCTAATATCCAATAGGTTGTCACATGCTCGGCACTTGATTATTTAAGTGCTCAGATTATGGGAGCATGCTTAATAAATCAAGGGAGCATAGAATATTGAGAAACCAAGTGCCTCGGTTGGGGATCCATGAAGGGTTTAAAAATCCAGGTCTCGCATGACTTAAGATGGAGGGCTAATATGGCAGTTTGAAGACTGGCCCACTCTCCCCTCTCTCGTTTCATGAGTCTGTATGTCCATGTACCTTCTCCTCTCTTTCCTGCATCTCTGTGTGTGTGCATGCATTTGATGGATGGATGGCCATTTTTTAGTAAGTCGTAGTTATGTGCCGGATTCTTGGCTACAATACATGATTAATGTTCTTAAGATGAAACCTTATGCGGCCACCACTTTAGTAGTTGACCAAGGATGCAAATTTCAATTTTTACCTAATTTTTTCCAGCAGAATTGGGGCTGTTTAGAGCTGAAATTTGAACTTCTAATTTGATTTCTAAAAGGTTATATCAGATTTGATAAATCGATGACACTTTTTTTGTATCAGTCTCCAAGCAGAAGTACTCGTCATAAGAAGGCCAAAAGAGAGTGGCGATGGAAAATGTGGGAAATGGCTAATCACCAAATGAAAAAGGCACTTGCTTTTTGAAATGATTCTTCGTTACTTAATTTGGTTATATTCGTCTGTAGGGTTCATTTTTTTTTAACAATTGCTTATGTTATACCTGATTATCTGATCAATTTTTAATGATCGATCTGGAATCCTTAGGATATGCAGATCCAGGTGCCAACAAATGACATAGATGGTACATCAGCAAAATATCAGACAGTGGATGAGATCACTAAAGCGGAGGATGAAATTGTTCCTATCATAGTTCGACCTGGTCACATTCGTTTTGAAACTTTAGGTATATTTCAGTTACCACTCTCCCGTGATCCCTCACTTCTCTTTCTGGATGCCTCAAACTTCATGATGTTGATGCCAATAAATTTAAATTTGCATCAAATGTAGTGACTACTTTTTCACTATAATATGAATTGTTTACATAGCATTATTTTTTAAAGTTCCTTGCCACTTATATATTAATGTATATAATATATGGTTGGTGTAAATATTTTTCTCCTTCTACATGGATTAAAGTATCCTATATTTTCTTTCCGAATTTGGCTGATCATTCGAATATGACATCTTGTATTGGGAATTTATGTTATTTTGGTTATTGTCATTTACAATACATCGCTATATGCTTCTCCCTTAATTTTATGATTTTCAGATATCTTTTTCTGGACTTCGCACTTCAGTCCTAATTTATGACAATTAACAGGGAATCCTGCTTTCTTTGGTTTTCATGCTTATTATTTTTAGTAACTCACTTGGTCACCATATTGTATATCCCACTGCATTATGAGTAAGGGCCAGTAAACATGCTGTAGAAAATTGCAATAAATCATAAATGTTCATGCAGCTGTTTGATAACAGCAGATGATGATTGCAAGTGCGGGCATTACTTAATGGATGCATGAAAGAAGACATATAGATGTAAGTGTTCGTTTTAAGAATCCCAAAAACATATATAAATATGGGCTTTGATATTCAAGTTGCTTGCTTCCGAGGTTACATGTTTTTTAATAAATCAGGTTGCTTGGCCCTGATGTGACTTTACAGTCTTAATAGGCATCCAAGAATCTATTTTTTATTTTATTTTATTTCATTACTTGGGGCCATAATCATGGGAGCTAAATACACATTTTATGTGTGTGCTGTGCATGGGATAGTAAGAGGATTGTGATGAGTTGTATTGTTTGAGTCTTTGAGATGTGCTGTTGAGTAAAAAGGTATTCTCTCTCTCGTCTTCTTCTCTCTTTTTCCCTCTTTCTGTCTCTCGAGTGTCTTTCTTTACTACTATCTCTTTCTATCTCTTTTCTTTCTTTTTTGATTCACCTGCAGAAATCTGCGGTGTGATTGTTCTCACACTTTTGACCTTAAAACTCTTTGAAACCCTCTTCCTAATACCAAACCTTATTCCCTAAACCCTAGGAAGGACCTAGAAAGTCTACCTTTTTCCTTCAATCCACTAATTTGTGCATTTCTGCCTTATTTCCTGTGATAGGACAGCAAGCAGAAAAGGAGAAAAACTCTTTAACTTCCTAATTGTTAGGTCCATTGATGCATAAGCAGGCTATCCCCTAAGTCATCCTGCATCGCTAGGTGGTTGGATGGTAGGTCCTTTGGATTTTCCTAATAATCAGAGATTTGCTGATTGCTCTTGGAAACAGAAAATAGGATCTTACATCTATATAAAACCCTCTGTTATTAGGGCCTCTTCAATGGTAAGGTTTAAGAAGATTGAGTCTTTGAATATTTGGAGCATGGTTTGCCATACTGGTACATAGCACCCCATTCTGGACATACTATACTATATTGATACTAAATCGAGTTTGGGGTTGTACCGAGTTTCGATATATTGAACCGACCCTCATATCGGATGTACTAATACTGTACCAACATGGTACGTGTACTAGATCAGTGCCGAGACGACAAACCTTTTGAGTCATCAGCTAAACACAAGGGTGTTAAGTTTGACTCTTATAATTGTTAGTTGTCTTGAGTGAAATATTTAGACGCATGATGTTGTGTGGCTTCATTTGATTATCATGATTTCTTGAGAAATAGACAACTTGACTACCGTAGTAACATGTCCAATTCAAACAAATACATTTATCAATACCTAACAAGCATAATAGAGTCATGTTTTATTTTAATGGCGCTAATACAGGATTTCAGAATTCACCAAGTATAATGGGGTGGTGGATTTGGCCTCTTTTACCTCCTTTAAGAAATGATGCTGATGCCCTTAGGGAAGGAGAAAGGGGGTCACAAGTGACCTTGCATGTAAATAGAGGATAAGGAGACTTTTTACCTCAGGAAGAGCCAAGGAAGGAGTTTTCCTGTGGTCGTGGAGGTGTTGAGAATTAGTAGTGGGTTGTGGGCAAAGTAGCATAGGTTACTAATGGATTCGATGAAGGAGAGCTAAAGAATGAGGGGGAGACAAGAGCATGGTGAAGATAACCACAAAGATAAAAATACATCAAAAATTTAAAATAAATTTAAAAAGTAACAAGTAAAAGCTGAACATGTAAGAGGCATTTGGAGGAGCACAAGGTGACTGATGGGCATCTTAAGTGCTAGCCTCAACAAGAAACAATCAAACTCCTATAGTCCTATGCAAGGTTCGTCGTCTCAGTACTGGACCCGTATTGGGGTCACACTAGCATAGTATCGGTACGACAAGGTCTCTCCTCTCTTTTCCCCCCTTTCTGTCTCTCCAATATTCCTCTCCTTCTACCTCCCTCTCTCTCTTCCACCGTCGAACAACAAGGTCTCTCCCTCCCTTCCTCTCCCTCTATCCCTCTCCCTCTCTTCCTCTTTGTCCGACTTGACACGACGGCCTATTGACGCTCTCTCTCCCTACCTTCCTCTCTCTCTTTTTCTTTCTCTTCTCCGTCTTCAACTCTCCATGTTGGTACACCCCAAAAAGGCACGGTGTGGGTCCCCTCCAGTACCAGTTCGGCGAACGTTTTAAAATTTTTTGAAAGAAATCAAAAAAGAAAAATCACATAATCTGCAATCGATCCACAACTCTGTCTAATTTAACCCCCTTTAGGATTTATAACTCGATCCCAGTTTTGACAACTTTGGAAACAATGCTTGAAGCCCACCACCTAAAGCATCTGAATATCCTAGCAACCTAACAATGTGTGTGTATGTGTGTGTGTGAGAGAGAGGGAGGGTGGGGGTGCACCCAAAGGTGAGGTGTCACATTGGGTGCGAGAGGATGTGGTGTCACAGGGCTATTCATCAAATAAACTTAAGATACAGTTGTTTGCTTAATTTAATTATTTTAAAAAATAATATGAATGTGAACGAAAAAACACAAGTTGGAGAAAACATTTGTCTAGTAGCAGTCTAACAAGTAACAGCATAATGGTGTTAGTTTTGATCAAGTATAAACTCTTGCATGATATTCATCCAAAATTACTTTGAATGATAATATACAAGAATAACAATGGAAGTATCGGTCATGCTTCATATATAAAATCCTAATATAGAACTTTATGTGAAGTAATAATTATGGCTCAGTTTTAAGAAAATCCTAGTAAAAGAGTAGGAAATGCACCATCTTGTGAATACGAGATGTTAAAAAGTTGCCATCTTTATACCTATCTATTGATCCCCTAATTCAATAGCATTTTACTTTCTAATTAATAATATCTCTATTTTTGTTTAAGATAATTTTACAAAAGATGTAACACAATATTCATGATTAATACAGAAAAATTCGGATGTGCATTCATGCATAATTTTTTAAGCAATCTAAAATTTCTGAATTTTCTCATAAAAGAGAATTAAAATATAATAATTTTATTTTAAAACAATTTATTCTCCAGTTTGGGGATTTCAATCTGTTGAGGAGCATCAACAGGAAAGAACATGAACTACTTCATAGAATTGTCAATGCAGTCTTTGTACTTTTTCTTCCAATGGATGGTGGACTGGCAGCTTGAGTAACAAAGCTGAGGGAAGGAAGGATGCCCTAATGGTTCAAGGCTTCAATACTTCATCGTGGAAATAGGATGTCTTTTACCCAGCACAATCTTGACATTTGGGACTTAAGGTGGATTTTCCAATGCTACTTTGTCAATAATCAGACGAAGCTTTGACTAATTCTGATTTGACTTTCTCTTAGAAAGAGTTAATTGAATATATTTGCATTTCTTCCTTTTGGTTCTTTGCATTTCACCACTCTGTCCGGACATTCCACTCACCTCTTTTCTGATAGCTGTTAGGATGGGAACCTCAAGCTAATGGATGCTGAATTTTATTCTTAACCACATCATTTGTTGAAACATGTGGAACCGAAACCTGAGAGACCATTGTGGCCGGAATTTTTCTTTCTTTGCCGTCTCTGCCTTTCTAGTCAGGTATCACCTTGATATCTGGTCACAACTTTAATACCTGTTCAATCAAGCATGGTTGATTAGAGATTTGGTGTAGACCGGCTTCTTTTTCTTGCTTTAGGGAAGAGGAACTTAAGAATTGGATCAAGGAAATCAAGTTAACTTGCCTTCACTAAATCTAAATTTGTATCATCTTTGGTCATGTGCTTGCACTAGAAGCTTGTAGTGAAAGCAAGTTTGATCCACAAGCTGAAAATAGATCTACCTTACGTCCTACTTCTAAGATAAAAGGCGAAGAGAGACTTGTATGTTGTAGACGTCGACGCCCACCCCCCCCCCCCTCTTCCCTTCTTTCTTGACAGCATATACTTCAAGAGTGTGTTCCTCCCTCCTTCGACAACATCCTTCAGCATTTATAGAGAAAATATGGTTGTTTTCTCCAGCAATAACTACCGCTGGGTGGTTATTTCCAGCGATAATCACCCCTTAGAGATGGTTCCGATGCAAGATCATTGGATAGTTGCCTGCATTCTATTTACCTGGGTAGTTTTCTCCAGGGAAACATCCTGCAAGTACCATTTTTTTGGACGGATACCACTTGCCAAGCTCAAAAAATGTCATTTGTCACTATCAGGTTAGTTGATTAGAACAGTTTATCAGCTGATAAGGAAGCTGCTTATCAATCAATCATAAAAAATGATTGATGAATTGATTGCCAGTCAGCAATTACTTTAAAGTGTCTCTTGGGTAGCAAGGCATCTATTTATCCTAAACCTGTTTAAACTTACAAAAATTTATCAACCAGAAAAAAAGATTCATGATTAGTCTATCTGATCTGGAATTTATTTGACCACAGATTCTGCTATTTTATGCTTATCAAGTTCTCAGACTTGTTTTTTCCCCTCTTGTTGGTTACAAGGAAGTTGGCCAACCAATAGGTCGTCGCTCACTCAACTAGTGCACTGATAGCTATTTGATGGCCTAGGTTAGCGATGGGTTTCTCAAGCATGCGACTGTGTGGATTCTTTGGAATCGCCTCTTCATCGAGGACTCAAAATTCCTGAGTTATTGTTTTTCTTATAGTGATGATGTGATTAAATAAAATGCTAAACTCGCAAACTACCCCTATGAAAAGGATTAAATGACTAAACTACGGGATTAAACTGAACGCTACACTAAACTACTCCCAGTAAGCTGATTAATGGATCAAGCTGATAACAAGCAACTAATCTACAACTAAATTATAAACTTCGAACACCAACTGATACTATTAGAAAAGATACCTTCCTTGCTCAAATAACCAAGAGTACATGCATTGGTTGCCTTGCTAGGTAGCTGCAAGCTCCTCCCAATCACCATTGGAATAAACTACAGTGGAATGATCAACCAAATAGATGAATGATTACAAAGGAAACAAAAGAGGTGCTAATACAATATTTAAGAGCCCATGTCTTCTTGGGTGTGTTCTGATGCCCTTCCTGTTCTCTTTTCCTCTCTTTAAGGAGCGCATCCTCTCTCCTGATGGCGGTAGTTATCCTACAAATGGAACATGCTGTAGATGCGTGCCTCCTGTCCCATTAACCGCTGCTGCCTCCTACTACCAAAATGCATAGTCATCCTTTGATATCCGTGTACACCTGTTTACCACTCACATGTTCCCAATGAATCCCCTTGTTTGTCCTTTTCTGGTGTTAGCCTCGAGGGTAGACACGTGTCCGTATCTTGCCCTTACACATGGCTGAGCCCAATTAACCTATCAACAACTTGTTTTTAATGCTTTATAATCTGCCCGGTGACTGTTTGATTATAAGACATTGTTCTGTCTATTGCTGTCATTCATCATGTGATATTAATTGTTCAAGAGGACCAGTGCTTGACATATATATTCACGGAAATGCTTTCCAAAATAATTTATGTGGTTTTCCAATATAGATTTCTTGGATTTGTGAGAATAATTAAACTGCTTCTCAACTCATCTTGAGAACTATTTAGGTGAATACTTTCAAGGAGACATTGACTCAGTAATGAATCAGTGCCTTTAATACCTATTTTTAAGGAAAAATACATCCCATAAACATGTATTGGATAGAAGCTTCAAAAGCCCTTTTGTTTAGTACTTCCATGGACAATATGTGTAATCGTTTTTTAATGATATTTATTTCATATACCTGAGGACATCATTTGTTTTACAGATGCAGAGCAGAGCAAATTGCCATCAAATGGACCAGTGGTATGCTGCAATCCTTCTACTAATTATGTATTGTTTAGGCTTTCAATTTGTTCTTTATTTGATTTATTTTAAAGTTTTAAATCTCCTTGCTAGTTGATCTTAGTCATTAGTGAAGGTATAAAGTTTGATGGGCAATGTATCTTTATAGATTGGTCGTCATAGTTGTTGGTGCTGGAAAAGTCAGCTGGGATACCATAACTAGTGCAAGAAGATGGGTATCATTTTGCTGATATGGGTATTCTTCAAGATTTAGATGCTAATATAGATGGAAAAGGAGACACTAAAGTTTTGAGGATTTTCCAAGTTACGGCAGGAAATAGGGTGTGCTGGATTTTTTATTTTATTTTTACGGTGGAAGCTAGAATGTTTTGGTTGAATTTCATATAAGTAGGATGTTGGAACCTATTTTTTCCAATTTATCACCTCTCAACATGCTCGTGCGGACCTATGACATTGTATTGTGCATATTTGGAGAACAGATTCACAAGTGAATATGTGATTTAAAAGAAAAATGGAAATACATAATAAGGAATTGAGAGCTTCTGATTGTCAATCCCATTCTGTTGGGAGGTGAAATAAAAGTAAATATTTGATGTATTAGTGACCATGAAACTCCATCTGAACATATATATTTATATTCTGATATTATTAATGAAAGAGTTTGCCGCTTCCTTCTTAATAAACAACTGATTTATGATGAACAACTTTAAATATCTATATATGAAAAAAGTAAAACAACTATGTCCAAAATCCTTTAAATTAATCAATTAATCTGCACTGGTTTGTGCTTGTGATTTATTCAATCATTCCACATACAAGGTGCACTTTAATTGTTTTTTTCTGTGTAACAACTGTTGTTTGAGTGCTACTTGGTTTTCCATTCCTCTTTGTGCTTGTGTATGTGTCCACTTGTCACCTGGCATCCTTCCATCCATTTTTCTCTTGCACTTCCTGTATGAGTTTGAAGTGGTCTACCCCTTTCCTCTACTCCTACTTTCCTCCAATTAAAGTTGCTCGTGCTACCTGACTTAAAGGATAACCTAATTATTGTGAGCACAAGTGTGGTGTATCCAAAGCAAGGAATGCAAGAAACTGCAGTGAAAACAGTGTAAGGGTCGACTCATACTGTTCATGAGTCGACTCCTGAAGAGCAAGGGTCGACTCATGTTGTTAAAGACTCGACCCCTGGTCTGTTCCAGATTTAGGTAGAGACGGGATTTGATCTTCTACCTGCTTGAGACTCAAGTATTTGGGTCTTGAGGGGGCTAACCATTATTGGGCTAGGTTTAGGCTCAAAGGGAGAGAGAGCATGCAAATCATGGGTGTACATGAGCTTGGGTTGAGTGCTTTCTCACGTGGTTTAGCCTAGGGGAGTTTTTTGGATTTGGGTCATGATTAACCATGTATATATACATTCACGTATTTTGTGTATGGATGGAATGAAATCAGATGATACTCCTTTCTCCCTGAAAATCCTATTCTCTTCTCTTCTCTTCCTCTCATGCATGTAAGCCGCCGTCCCTAAGAACCCTAGGCCATAAGGAAGAAGAGCCTATTTCCGCTCGGCTCTTGTTCTCCTCCACCATCAAAGAACCAGTGATCCACGCCTCTAGCAGCCAAGGAAAGTCTCCAGGTGCTGTGGTTTGAGGCGGTTCATCTTCTCAAGATTGGGATCAGATCCGTTCGGTCTCCCACAATTGGTATCAGAGCCATAGGTTGCTGATTCGGTGGAGGAAAATCAAAATCTGCGGTAAGCCTTTAAAACAGAATTTTCTGCGTTCATTAAATCTCTGTTTGGTGTTATAGCTTCGGAAAATCTCAAAGCAGATTTTGAAAAGTTTGATGGCAAGGAAAACTTCACCCTATGGCAGCAAAGGGTGAAGGATTTGCTGGTGCAATGGCGGATCTATAAGGTCTTGGTTAGGAAAAGACCGGAAAGGATCAGTTTGGAAGACTGGGAGGAGTTAGAAGAGATTACTTTTAGCACGATTCGTATGTGCTTGGCTGATCAGGTGCTACCTAAGATTTGCTCAGAGACAACAGTCAGAGGGCTATGGGAGAGGTTAAAGAACACCTATATGGGAAAGAGTATGACTAATAAACTATGGTTGAAGAAACAGTTGTATAGTCTGCGGATGCCAGAGGGAGGAGATCTGATTTCTCATATTCAGAAGTTCAATCAAGTTTGCTCGGAGGTCATGAGCCTTGATGTGAAGATTGAGGAAGAAGATAGGACCCTTCTACTGTTGTGTTCTCTCCCAGGATCATATGATGGGTTGATCACTACCCTGGTGTATGGGAAAGACACCCTGAATTATGAAGAGGTGATTGGTGTTCTGCGATCTAATGAGCAAAGAGAGAAGATTTGCAAGGGGAGTTCTAACTTAGAGGTTCTTGCTGTTAATGAGAGGCAAGGGAGGCCTCGGGAAAGGGTTAGAGAGAAGTCCAAGGGCAGATCTAAGTCTCGGGGCAAGCAGAAGGCTTGGAAGTGCTACAAGTGTCATCAGATTGGTCACATAAGGAGAAATTGTTCTTTGCTGAAATCTGAGAAGGAAAAGAACTCTTCCAAGGGTGGTTCGGCCAGTCATGGTGGTGCTCTTACATCTGAAGACAGTGGAGATGATATCCTGGTTATTTCAGATGGTCACATGAAGGAAGGCAGTCGATGGACACTGGATTCAGCATGTTCGCATCACTACACTTCACATCGGGAGTGGTTCGATACTTATGAGAAAATCGATGGAGCGTGAGTTTAGGTGATGATCATCCTTGCAAGGTTGCTGGGGTAGGCACCATTAAAGTGAGGATGTATGATGGAGTCATCAGAACATTGACCAATGTCAAGCATGTCTCGGAGTTGAAGAAGAACCTGATTTCATTGGGCTACTTAGAGAAGCACGAGTGTGCTTTTAGTAGCCAACCAAGCAGCGGCTGTTTGAGGATCACCAAGGGGGCCTTGGTGGTGATGAAGGGAAAAAGGATGGCTAATAATCTCTATGAGATGGAAGGCTCAGTGGTGACGGATGGTGCAGAGGTGTTGGCGGCAGCATAGGAGAAGCAGTTGGTCTACAAACTGTGGCACTATCAGATGGGTCACATGAGCGACGGGGGGCTCACGGAACTTGGCAAGAGAGGTCTGATTCCAGTAGTAGAAAAGGAAGGAAATGATATATGTGAGCCTTACATTTATGGCAAACAGCATAGGGTTAAGTTTGCCAACAATTTCAAGCGGAGTGAAGGCATTCTGGAGCTAGTTCACTCGGATATTTGGGGATCGGCACCTGTTTCAGCTAGAGGTGGAGCAAGGTATTTTTTGACCTTTATTGATGACTTCTTCAAGAAGGTATGGGTCTATCTGATTAGGGAAAAATCAGAGGTGTTTGCCCGGTTTAAATTTTGGAGGGCTGAAGTTGAAAAGGAAATAGGGCAGCCAGTGAGGTGCCTGAGGTCTGACAATGGAGGGGAGTACACAAGCTCTGAGTTCAGAAGGTACTGTGAGGAGAATGGAATCAAACGCCATTTCACAGTGAGGATGACTCCCCAACAGAACGGTGTGGCCGAGAGGATGAACCGTACATTGACAGAGAAGGCCAGGAGTTTGAGGCTGCAGACATCACTTCCCAAAACTTTTTGGGGTGATGCGATAACTTTCTCTTGTTTTCTTGTTAACAGGTCCCCCAATAGAAAGCTTGATGGAGATATTCCAGAGAAGATCTGGAGTGGGAAGAAGGTGGAGCTTGGCCACCTAAAGGTATTCGGTTGCCCGGCCTATGCATTAGTGGAGGCGACCGAAAGAAGCAAACTTGATCTGAAATCGCAGAAGATGGTCTTCATCGGATATCCACAAGGGGTCAAAGGTTATTTGCTGTGGGATCCTCATTCACAGAAATCCACCATCAGTAGGAATATTATCTTTGATGAAGAGAGCGTCATGAAGAGGCCGGGAGTAGTAGATGAAGCGCAAAAGGCTGGACAGGGCAGTAGGGGACAGCACTCACTAGCAGGTGATATTCCTTCAAATTCTACCTCGAAACGTGTTTCTTTTGAGATGGAATTTGGTAGGCATGTTCCCACACGTGTGGAGGACCAGCTAGGAGGGCCATCAGTCCAGGAAGAGGTGCAGGTAGAACCACAGAGTTTCGGTTTGAGGGATCTTGTCAGGAAGTTGCACCGCACAGGCAAAAGCGCATCATCTTTAAGCCTGTCAGGTATGGCATTGATGAGACCATCTCCTATACTCTCATCACTGCCCATGGAGATCCAGAGATATTTGAAGATGCCATGGAGAGCTCAGAAAGGGAGTCATGGATTCAAGCCATGATGGAAGAGATGCAGTCTCTTGAGAAGAACAGGACATGGCAGCTTGTGGATCTACCGGAAGGTGATCGGGCCATTGGTTCTAAATGGGCTTTCACAAAGAAAGAGGTGCCTTCAGAGCAAGGTGGAGCTAGGTACAAGGCAAGGCTAGTAGCCAAGGGGTGAATTGGCAAGGCTAGTAGCCAAGGGGTATTCACAGAGAGAGGGAGTGGACTACACAGAGGTATTCTCTTTAGTAGTACGGCATACTTCAATTCGGGTGTTGCTGTCTTTGGTAGCACAGTATGATATAGAATTGGAGCAGATGGATGTGAAGACGGCGTTCTTACATGGGATCCTAGAGGAGAGGATATACATGCAGCAACCAGCTGGTTTCAGGCAGCCGAGGTTGGAAGAAAAGGTATGTCTACTGAAGAGATCTTTCTATGGTTTGAAGCAGTCACCCCGACAGTGGTACAAGAGGTTTGATATCTTTGTTCTTAGTCTTGGATTTTCTAGATGTGAGCTTGATAATTGTCTATGTGAAGGATGTGGATGAGGAGAATGCTCTATATTTGCTTCTATATGTGGATGATATGCTCATTGCCAGCAGGAGTATCAATGCAGTGAAGGAGCTGAAATCAGCATTGTCTGCTGAATTTGAGATGAAAGATTTGGGTCCTTTCAAGAAAATTCTTGGAATGGAGATTTACAGAGATAGAAGCAAGGGTGTCCTCCACTTGTCATTGGGAGAATACATTCAGAAAGTCTTGATGAGGTTTGGGATGGATAAATCTAAACCGGTTGGAACACCGCTTGCAAGCCACATGTCTCTTTCGAAGTTGCAGTGCCCCCAGATAGATGAAGAGAAAGAGTACATGGATAGAGTTCCATATGCCAGTGCCGTGGGCAGCGTGATGTATGCTATGGTGTGTTGTAGGCCAGACATAGCACATGCAGTGAGGCAGATGAGCAAGTACATGGCAAACCCGAGTAAGGGCACTGGCAGGCACTGAAGTGGATTTTTCGGTATCTACAAGGAACTCGGAAGCTTAGTCTGACATTTGAGCAGCATGATAGATATGGGAGGAACTCCAATGCCTCAAGGGAGTTTTCAAGTCCATTGGAAGGGTTTGTGGATGCAAATTTTGCAGGTGATCTGGATACGAGGAGGTCTACTACAGGTTATGTATTCAGCATGTTTAGTGGACCGATTTCATGGAGATCGACCCTTCAACCTATCACGGCCTTGTCCACCACAGCGGCTGAGTACATAGGGATCACAGAGGCTGCCAAGGAGGCTTTTAGTTGAAGAGACTCATTCAGGAGATGGGGGTGAAGCAGAGTACAGTGGTGCTGCACAGCGACAGTCAGAGTGCTCTGCAATTGGTTCAGAATCCAGTCTATCATGCTCGCACAAAGCATATAGACATGAGGTACCACAGGATTAGAGAGTTAGTAGAGGATGGTGAAGTGATGCTGGTGAAAGTTTACACGAAGAAGAACCAGTCGGATGCACTTACAAAGATTCTTCCACGGGACAGTTTTTTTTCTTGTGTGAGATTGATGGGGTTGGATGCGTGAACCAAGCCGAACCAGTGGTACCGGTCCGAACCGGTACGTCGGTACGGTCGGTATGGCAGACCTCGTTGGAGCAAGGTATGCTGAACCGGCCCGTACCGGCCGATTCAGCACATACCGAACCGGTACCAGCGCCGACTAGTCCGATTTGGCTATACAAAATGGTTCTAGCCCCTACGAGGCCGAAACCAGCCGATATAAGGCCGAAGCGGCACCAAGTTTAGTTTAATCTGTGGCATTTAATGCCACAACTTGTGGCATTTTAATGCCAAGCTTGGTTGTGGAATTCATTAATGCCATGACACACTGTGGTCTTTTTGGCCAGGTTGTGGCATTCAATGCCACGGTCTATGGCTGTAATGCCATGGCGCGCCGCGCGAGCGCTGCGCGCGCGCTTTTTTGTCGGTTCGGATCAGTTCGAACCAGTCTAAACCAGTACCGGCACCGACCGGTATGCGGACCGGTACCGGTTCGGCGATATTTGGGTTGGAGAGATACCCCTGGAAGGTAATCATTTATATGATCTATTTGATTGCCCTTTGAAGAGACTTCATTGCATAATATAAAGACTCTTTGTAGGACACATGAAAAATCAAAATAGTTCATGTCAAGAAGTGCATGTGATCCTTTCATACTGTTTCTTGTCAAACATTGATCTGGAAACTTAAGGCTGTATCAAGTTGGTAACTATATGATGTTTTACATTATCCTTTATTCATATGCAACACAGCTCTTGATATCTGCATGCTTTCTGGGAAGTGGATGGCTCATGTTTCTCACAACCTTACAATTGCATGAAATATGTGTTGGAATTGATGAAATTCAGTTTTTGTTTAAAAGTTTTTAATTGATTTAAACCCACATATGATTGCCAATCATTCTCATTTCTTAGTCGCATATGCCATGCTCTTATGCTCCAGGAAACTCTGCAGTGGCATGGAACTACCAGCAAGAAGAAGGGGCAGAAGTGGGGCAGGGAGAAGACCTTAAGCAGGAAGAATGAGGATAATTCTTGTACTGGAGCATCTAATGAAAAAACTGTTGCAGAAGAAGAAAATGTAGATGGCCATATAGATTTTGAGAGCCTTTATCCTTTAACACGCCTTCCTCAGGTTTGCTTCCCTCGTATTCTTCTGGCGGTTCAAGTGTATAAAAGGACCATGATGATTTTTTTGGATGCTTTCTAAAAAACTTAAAAAGGAACTATTATTTATGTCTTGACGTGCATTTTTTACCATTCTGCCAGAAAGTTCTTTAGCACTAGTACATCGGCAAAAGTGTTGAATTTGAGTTTGTAAATTATCTCTCTACATAAACAATTGGTACAATTGTAATATGTAATTTCAAAGAAGCCAAGCTGTGTCTATTCTGCACCTACTTTTTCCTTTTCTTCTGCCAAAGTTAATGCAGTTATTATTACGGCAGATTGAAATAACAACACTTGAATTTGTTGCAGGAAGGTGACGTGCTTGTGTATCGATTAGTTGAGTTATCATCGTCATGGTGCCCTGGGCTTTCTCCTTTTCGAGTATGACTTATCTATATGTTGAAGAAAATTGATAGTCACATTAATTGTTGTTTTCATCCTTAAATATGAATATCACAACTTGGATTAAATAAAAATATTATCACATTGAGTCATTTAATGATTATTGTAATGCATTTGAGTAATGTCTGGGTTTGACTATTATTGTAGGTCGGAAAAGTTTCATCATATGATTCCGTATACAAGAAAATTGTTTTGGTAACTGTCCCAGAATACCCACTTTTTTTCAATGAAAAGAACGGCATAGAGGAATCGGCACAGCAACCAGACGTTTCACATTACAGAGAAGATGGCTCTTTGGAGGTATCTGTTAAATTAGTGTTTGTGTACTTCTCCATGGAATTTTTGGTGACTGTTTATTTTTTCGGGAGTTGATTATGACAAAAGTTGATAACCACAACTGTTAAACCAGATCGAATATCCATCACTCCTTGATGTTCGTTTATTGAAGCCAAATGAGTCAAAAACCGAAAATGTACATACTCTTCAAGGCGGAAGGACCATGGCAGCAGCACCATTAAACAATTGGGAAGCCTCCTTGGCTAAAAATAATGCTGCAAAGTCAGTTACCCCTCTTGCAGGTATCTATCTACTAGAATTAGTTGAGTAACAGCACGGATTGGATATTTTCTTGCTTCATTATATGCTTAAAATGCTTTGCTTAAGTACAATCTGTTCTCTATAGATATGATGCTTCGTTATTTATATTCAAAACTCATGCATGACCTTGTTTTGTAGAAAGAAGACCTAATATGGGCTGGGAGCAATTTGAACAGGCTTTAACTGAGAAAAGGGCTGAGCTTCAGCAAAACAATGGTTGGGATAGTTGGACCTCAAATAAAAACACCAGCACTACCTCATCGTCATGCAGATCTTTGAGTGGAAGTGCCCTAGGTCCAACTCTTGCATTATTAAGAGGAAAAGAGGCCAAGTATGCTAGCACAAGAAATGTTAAGGATGCTACTTCAAACAGGAAGTATGCAGGTTCAAATGGGAAGTACGCTAATTCAAAGGGCTAGTATTCCAGTTCAACAAGTGGTAAGTACAGTGGCTCAACAAGAAGATGGTAAGCATGAGGGGTTTTATGTGGCAGGGTTTGCAAGTATGCTAATACAAAGATACTTTGTAGGTTATAGACTCGAGAGTATTTTGAACTTTTTTAAAATGAGGAGATCCATGTAATTACCCTGTATCCAACTTGGCAATTTACAAAGTGCTGGTTTGCTTCTCAGCTCTTTCTTTAGTATCTTCTATGTCTCACAAGAAGGATTTGATTTGTGCTCAATCCTAATATCTGCATGTGGATGATGGTGGTCAGACTAATCAAAGGGGATGCCATTACTTATGGATTCTCGAGAGAAATTGGATTCTCTATAATTTCTGTTTTTCTCCTGTGAGGTCCTATTAAATCACCTACTTCAGATTGAAGCAGGTCTCCCAATAGACTCTGGGAAACCCTCCAGATCATGTTGTACCCTGTCCAAAAATTTCCAACCAACATGGAAAGGAACAGGGCAATGATGGAAACAAGAAACGGAGAGGATCCATGCTCCTTAAAAAATTGTGGGTATGAAGAATGTAAACTTGCTGCAGATTTGGAGTTATGACAATGGACTTCTCCTGATAAAAAAGGTGAGGAGTGACATTGTCTACCCCTCGGGTTTATTAGATAGGACAGAGGGAGTGACTGAGTTGCATCCTCCTACTTTTGATGGCCTTCTTGATAGCTTTGCTGTGTTAGCCCTTGATAAACAAGTAGGATGGATAGCTTGTTTCGCCTGAAGTAATTCACAACCTGTCGTAGGAAACCTAGAAAGCTGGCTCTCTTCCTGGATGCAGGTGCACGCGTAGGAGTGCTTCTGTGTCTTGCTCTAGATCAAAATCCAACTGGGAGCTTATCTGTTGAATTTGAGGTCTTCAAGCTTTCTAAGATGGAAAAAACTGCTTGATTTTGCTTGAAGGCTGCAGTTATAATTGTAGACGCTTTTTTTATAGGTTTTTTTTTGACATACCCTCTTAAATATTAAAATTTATCTGAATATTTTTTCAAACTTGATATTTGTATGTATATCCTTAGAAAACACTTGTTTGTATGTATATCATTCTTTTTTTTCTTTTTTTCTTACATATCTACCCACACCATTTAACACCATTAAGTTGTTTTAACACTCAGATTAGTCTAGCACCTACTCTTTAATATTTTCTACAAAATATTGCTCAAAACAAGATAAATTCCCCAATTAGATAACAAAAAGAGTTATAGAAGTTCTTTCGCTAATCATGACATTATTTTACTTTATTTTCTTCATTTATAACAACCACTATATTTTATTTTATCAAAAACTGGATTTATTTGTATAGATGCATATATAAGGACATATATCAGAATCTAGAAAGACATTATAATTTTTTTAAAGGCACACGATAGATTGCAATGATCAACTGTTGTGCTCATGGGTAGAAGAACAACATCAATTATCTCTAAGCAAAATTATTGAAGGATTTCAGAACTCTTCAGATTTACTAACAACCTCCACAGTCATGTGGTAGAAGACCATCCTTTACGTTGTATACGTTAAGCCATTTTTTTTTGGAGCTTCAATTTCTGGAAGAAGAAAAGATCTAGTGTATGGGGTCTATTTTGTCACAACAATTTTAAATGAGCAATCAACCTGCACATGAGAAATTTCTAGCTCTAAAAGAGAAACATAGCAAATCTCATACATTAAAATGTAAATGTTGCAAATCTCTCACAATGCTTTTCTTTAAATAATCCATAAAGTTAAAGGTAGGACCTAACCATTTTTATGTTAAAAAGGATATAATGAAGGAAGAACTTCGGCGGCATTGAGAGGAACTTAGATTCCGACGGCAAGAACTTTGACAAACAAAAGAGAGGGAGAAGGACTGCCTACAACGAAGAAAGGAGTTGAGAGGATGGATTTGATTTCGAATGGAGGAGTGAAAGAGAAGGATCTAGAGAGATCAGAAAATTTCTCAAAGAAAGTAAAGCTATTAGTTTCCAGTGAGAACCGTTAAGCTTTAAAAATAAAAAAATAATTTCATAATTTTAATTAATATTTAATTTAAATAAATATAATTTTGAGTGATCACGTCAGTTGAATCACTATATCAAAGGTATTCAAAGGTATTTATGCAAAAATTCAAAAATTGTTTTGCGTGTATACCCTCCTAAATATGTGAAATTGTATGAATATTTTCATAAAATTGATATTTGCATGTATACCCTTATAAACGTTTCTTTTTGTGTGTTTATCCGTTAAGAGTATTTCAATTATTTCAATTTTAAATTGCTAACTTCTTAACGGCGTTAAATGGCATGGGTGCATATACAAAAAAAAAAAAAAGATATACATACAAAACAAGTGCCTTATAATGATATATATATATATATATATATATCAATTTTGGGATTGTATTCACGCAAATTTCAATATTTAGGTGTGTATGTATGCAAAAAATTCTTTTTTGTATATAGTATTTTTCTCTAGATATTGATAAAGATGAAGATCTAAAGAAGGTTTGTAGAACTTTTAGACTCCTTGGTTCTCATAAAATGAAAAAGAAAAAGAAAAAAAGATAAAGTAAAAGAAAAGAAACTAAGGAGGGAGAATTTTCTCATGTTTGATGGAAGTAATGAAATTGCAGCAGAAGTTGTTGACAAGAAGTGGATATAAAATATGATTATGTTATATCGAATGACTTGCCTTTCTTGTTCTTTTCTTTCTTTTTGACAATCGGTGGGTGCCTAATTTATTGAGGTAAATAATGTCAAAGTGGTGTTGACCAGTCTTGAACTCAGGGTGCCAGTGCCAGTGATACCTCCCATCAATTTGATGAACTTTTGGTACTCACTCTTCTCATTCTTTTCCTTATTTTTTCCGATTCCAAGAATATCTCTAATCTGTTAAAATTTAAAATATTTTGTAATAGTCTTAATTAGATTTTTTTTCTAAAAGTTTTTAAAATATGCTGGATTTCTATAAAACAACAGATCCTAACATTGACTTTGGAAACAAGGAATAGAAAAAAAAAAAAAAAAAAGAAGCTTGTCATGAGTTAATTATTTTAAAGTCTTTATAGAATTTAGACTTTAGTTAAATTATTCCAAATCTAAGATCTTTACCAGCCATTGGCATTTGTATGTGTATTATAACTAGCAAGCAGATGATGATGATAGAAAAGCTTCAACATTCATGTATGGGAATATAAGGGCCAATTATTATATAACTATAGAAATTGGGAAAACTGGCCCAAAACTCATACTAAACAACCAAGAAATTATAAGATATTTGTTTATGTTGTATTTTAAGGTGGACCAGCTAAAGCTAGTAAGGGAAAGGATTGGTTCTCTCAGAAACTGGCTTTTTATTTTTATTTTTATTTTTATTTTTATTTTTATTTTTATTTTTATTGCTGGAACGGGCATTTCATACATCATTGGTACAAATACACTCAATAGAATCAGAAAACAAAAGGTTCCGAAGTGCTCAGGGTACCTCTTGAATGGCTCGCTACATAAGCTGCCACCTAGTCGGCCGTCCCATTGACTCACGATATACATGCATAGCCTGGAATGTGAGTATGTGACACCCTCCCTCGCCATCTCCCAAATATCGCGAAGCAGGGGATGATCTCCTCCATAACTGCTCGGGCCCTTTCGGACCCAACTGATCACTATAGCTGAATGTCCCTCCAGTAAGACTGAACTCGCCTGAAGCAATCGCCGCGCGTAACACATACCCATCCAGGCTGCCCGCAACTCTGCCTCAGGCACCGAGGTATCGAAGATCTGACAGCCTCCTGCTGCCATCGCACAAGAACTCGGCCCCCTGATGACGAATCCAGCCCCACCTCTCCTACTTCCATCCAAGACTGAGCCATCTCAATTGATCTTTAGGAAACTCGGAGGTGGGGGCTTCCAGGTAAAGAATACCGTACGTGGAGCTGCCGAAGCAGTATGGGGGCCAAGTCTAACAAATTATATTAGAATGATGAATTGAAACATGTCAGTTCTCTCATCCTTGAACCCACTTATTTCCACACTATCTGAATGATACAACAGTATCCTTTTTCTTCCTTATGGTAATATCGGATTACATAACAGCCCTGAAAATTTTTGACCCTCCATCTACGCAGTTATCTCCTGGGCACTAATTTTAGTTAAATATTTTATAGTTTAGTTGCATTGCATATGCATTTTTTTTGGATATAGTGATCCTTATACCTTAATAGTAACTATGTCTTTAACATTAATTAAATATCATTGCACCACCCACTGTTATAACATCTTTATTAATGTCATTAGTCATTGCTTACTATATAGACCTAACTTAAAATTCTTTCACTATAGACCTATAATTGAGACTATTTCTAAAAAATAATTGGAGTTAGAAAGCACTTGAAATCTCTCTCAAGTATTGACTAGATATATAAAATTATTAGTTTGGGAACTAATAGAGTTAATAGTTTTTCTGGATATAGTTTCCTGCCTCCAGTCAAAACTAAAGTGGATGGTTATGTTTGAGAAACACTTGGTTAAGAGTCCAACTCCAACTCTTCATTATACTCAGCAGTTTTTCATTCCAATGTGTTGGCCTATCTCTAAGCATGTACAAAATATGTACTAAAAAATAAAAATTTAATGATAATTAGGAACATTTAGAAAATTAGTTTACCTGACTTGCCATGAGGTTTTGGCTGGGGTGAAGTACTTCCGCCTCCTAGCTTGCTAATGTATAATTTTTACAACTACAGGTTCTCTAGATTCTGCAAAGTATAATTAATGAATGGCTCCTATTATTCAGTAATGGAGTATTGAGTTCTTCATTCACCAGGTTATCATTGAATTGATGATCGATAAGAAAAAAATAAAAAGATGAAAGATAAAAATTTAATAATGGTCAAGAAATATTTGCAAAAAGTAGATTAGTTGACTAGCTACATGATTTTGGCTAGAACTTCCACCTTCTAGACCTATGTATGCATGGTTATAATGCTTTTGACTCCTGTTCTGTAACCATTAGCTATTGTGAACTTAGTATTTGTTAATCTGATATCATAAAATTGCAACAAATTAATTTATAACTAGCAAAATAATAATGATAAAAAGTTATAACCAATAAAATAATTAAAAAAAGGTAGATGGAGATGTTAATTAGCATATCATAAAATTGAAAGTTCATGCAATAGAAATTCCAAATAGGAAATCCAAATACATAATAGTGAAATACCTCTTGTACATAAGCACCATATTTATGATTAATAAAAGATTGAAATGAATGCATGTAGACCAAAGATTTTTCAAAAGAAGCATATAAAAGAAAGAAAAGACTATCTATAACCAGAGCCCCTGGAATAAAAATGCATTTACAACTTAAAAATAAAAACTTCAACAGCCTAATATTAAATATTGATCCTCTTGTAGCTTATTTATTATTCCCATCTGGATTTTATTTTTAGATTTAGAATCATATTGCGTAGACAATATTTTAATTTTCTCAAATATCTCAAAAAACTCCAAGTGTATGTGACAATTGCTCAATTTTATTCAACAAGAAAAAACATAAACATCAAAATGATCAAGAAAAATTATTAGTCAAAAAAAGAATTTATTTGACGAGAGTAGAAAATGGTTATTGCTCGCTTTAAAATAAAAATACTTAATTTTTTAACTTTTTAAACAATGCAATGCATCAAGAATATCACACCTTATGGTTTAGAGCATGTTTATGTTATGTAGCAAATGTGGGAGTTCCTTTTTAATATTAGTTCAAACTAATATTATTTGCGATTAGAAAATTTTCAAATTTGTATAATAATGTAATTAGTAAAGTAATTTCTTGTTAACAAGTAGTTCAATTTTTTTAGATAGTCAAGTAAATAACTAGTAAGTAAATAATAATAATTATAATTTATGTTAATAAGTAGTGAAATTATTTTTGTTTGCATTATAACTGGTAAGTAAAAAATAATAATTATAATGATGATGAAGAAAGAAAAAAAAAGAAGAAGATGATGACATGATGATAAAGCCTGGACATTCAATTCTGGGATATTAAGGACCAATTATTATATAAATAAAGAAATAAGAGTTGTTTGCGGTGAAATATCCAGGAGTTTAGAACAAGAGAACTCGTCCCCCGACTCGCCCTCCCCAAAACCAAAATCCACCGTCTTACCCTTCGATTCCTTCTCGTCCTCGAACCCCCTGGACTCCGTCCTCGGCCGATCGACGGCGCTCCGATCGTCCCGCAAGGGCATCTCCGATCCTCGGATCTCTGGTGGTTCGTTCTTATCTCGGGTTAGCTTCTATTCCCCTTCCCCATTGTTTTCTTTCGCCCGCCCACGAAGAGGAAAATTCTTTGCGTCTAGAAAGTGTGGAGACTCCTCACACTGCTAACCTAAAGCACGTTAGGTCAGATTGGTAAGTTTGATCTGAATGGTATATCATGACAGCAATCTGAGTTATTAGTTTGATCTTTGGATTTTTTTTTCCCCAAGTAACCGCTTTGGTAAAAGAAAATTGTTCGATATAAATTAATAACGAAAATGAAGTGGATTAAGCATGGCAAACGATGTCTAGCATGATCATCAGCAATAACGTGATGGGTTAACAAAGCATTTGAATGCGAATGGTTATATATTTTGCAGAAAATTTAACACGTCGATAGAAAAAGGAATGACAACTTGTAATCAAGCCCGTCAATTTTGAATACTTGAAGCAGATGATGAAAATGAATTTTCTATAAAGATTGTTTAAAAAAAAGGCACTTTGAATAAGAATTTTGAATATATTGTTGGATTGAGAAAGATATAGATATTAGAAGAAATTATCATCATGTGTTATCATCTAAAATCTTTTTTTTTAATGAAAAGAAGATGCTGCATTGGCTTGGTGAAAAAAGTCTGTTGGTTATAAAGCAAGATAGCATAACATCTAGTAATAAAATAAATAAAGATCATAGGAAAGACTACCTTGCAAAAGTAGGCAATTATGATGATCCCATGCGTCTCAATTAGTTCAAGCTACATAATCTTAAGAGCCGAATAAATTTGAAACAGAAAATTTGTTAAGGATGCAACGAAAAATGAAAATGCTCTTTGTAAAGTTTGAAAGAATAATTTTTGATGAAAGGAACTGGAATCACTAGACCTTGAAGAATTTTTGAAGATGTGAAGAAGCAATCTTGATCTTAGAGGCACTATCAAAATAGAAGGCATATAGGAAATCTAGCTGTCTTGACAGAACAGCCAAATTTGGAATTTATTTTGCAAGTCCTTGAATTTATCAGAAGTATGAGGTCCTTAAAGTTCTATAAAAGAGTTTGAGTGTCATGAAAGAGAATTAAGTTCTTTAACTATAAGTGAGGTCAAGAAAGGATGTGCAACTAATGTTGTTGTCATCATTTTAGTGTACACGATATAGTTCTTTATAATAAGAGGGTTAGGTTACTATATGGTAAGTTACATAATGCTTATAAAAACAAATGACTATAGATATGCATCAAACATACATGAGACATGCAATTAATTTAGAAGGTGTGGTGCAATATTCCTTTTATTATTGTTATTATTATTTTGAAATACAAAACAGGGAAAGGCAACTTGGAGCATTCCTACAAAGGAAGAGGATGGAGATAAAAAAGAAAGGGAACAAAGATAAAGTCATCATGGTTTCTATGACCATTTTGTAGTCATGGTCTGAGGCAATTATAGGTTATTATAACAAAGTAACAATTTCTTCTCCAAGAAAAAACTATATAATTGTTTCTAAGAAATTCATAAACCTTAACTTCCAAATTATTTTATTGATATGTTGCAACAATCAATTAGCCAATATAGCATCAAAAGGTGATGTGATGCATACTTTATATGTTAGTATTGTCAATTTATACTTAAATTAGAATAATTATATAGATAGTGACATAGTCAAATAATGTGTATTATGGCTAAGCCTTTTTGTCAGCATTAATGATAATATGGTGATTCTAATAGGAGGGCTCCAAAATGTGAAAATGGCTATATGATAACCATTGCCTGAAACTATACTATTATGGGCAAATATTTTATTTTAATTTAATTGGTAAATTTACATTGATATTTTATAAATATTAGTTCTAAAAAAATGTGAATGATTATTGAGCTGATATAAACCTTGTAATGCACTTAGGTGAAAAAAAATAACACATTTTCACTATTGTCCAGCTGCTATGTTAATCTTGTGTAGTTTTCATGTGGCACTCACTTTTTTGGTCAGATATTCAATACATACTGCATGTAAAGCATAGCAAATGGGCTTTTCTAAAAGAAAATATTTTTAAATTTTTATATGTTTTAATATGGTAAATCTGGGTTGTCAAATTTTGAGCCTTCCCAAGGAGCAATGAGAGAGTAAAAAATCTACAGTAAAATACCAGAATATCGAAGCTATAGGGGTTTTTTTTTTGTATATACCCCTTAAATGATCTTGTTTTGCAACAATAACCCCCCAGTTCGTTTTTTGACTGATGGTGTTAATAAGTAACCCTTTTTAGCTAAAGGACAATATTACCCTTTTGCATCAATACCCCAAGAGATTTAACATTTGGTTGATACTGTGAAGAGTTATATTTTCGTATAATTTTTTCAAGAATATTATTTAAAAGGTGTAATATTGTCCTTTTACACTTAAAATGATTACTTATTAACATAGTCAGCCAAAAATTAATGAGAGGGGCATTGTTGCAAAAACAAGATGATTTGAGGGGTATATATGCAAATAGTGTTTTTCAAAGGATAAATATGCAATAAGCCATATTAACAAGGCTATGTACAAAAAACCCAAATATTGCTTATTGCAATGACTGGAAACTAAAATGAGTCATTATAACACTATTACGAGCTATCATTTAGGAAAAAAAAATCTAAAACAGATATTTATGTTTTTGAATGATGTATTGTAACAATCATTAGTAGCTACCAACAACATACAATGGCTTGTAATAATAAAATATAGCTAAGTGAAAGAATCCACTTTTAATTTGAGTGCCTCCCTTAAGTTTGGTTCTCCTGCGGGTGTTGGTGGCCCCACATCTTTGTGGCTTGCCTTAGGGTTTCTTATAAAGGGGTATGCACGAGGGTAAGTGCCAGCAAGTGGACTGCTGACTTGTGCATAAAGGACCTTGTGCAAGTGCCATGCAAGGCTGGTATAAAGGAATTTTACTGTCCATGACATAGAACTCCCATTTTCTGAAATATGCAACCAAACCTTGAAGAGAACCTAATTGGAACATAAGTTATGTTTGAGCCCAGTTTGCTATTATTTTAAAGTGGATCAAACCGAAGTGCCCTAAACTGTAAACCATATATTCAGCCATTAATTGCTGTTGACAACTCAGTCATCTGTATTGATCCTTTTTATTATTTATTTGTGTATTAGGGTTCGTTAACTTGCAAAGGACTTGGTACTCAAAGGTCATGGGGAAAGACAATAACAAGGAGAACAAATACAGCATCATCATCCCTACATACAATGAGCGCCTTAACATCGCCCTCATAATCTACCTTATCTTCAAGCATCTCAAGTGCACCCTTCACTCTTACACTCATAGTTACTAAATACGGTCTCCAATTCGTTGCCTCATATATTATAACTTTCCAAATAAAAAATTTGCCATGTGATCTGGTTATTAGAGTGGAAGTAATAATGATTATTACTGTCCCGTTTTTAATAGAGTTTTTCTTTATTTAGTGTGATTGGTGGTATAAGTATGCTAATTATCAAGTGCTTGGTTGTCTGTGATGGATGAAGTTATAATACGTTTTCATTGATCCATAATTATGTGGTTTATCTCTTCTCATATTCGCCATAATATTTATAAATTTTCTGTTTCGGTCTCATCTTCTAGTTGTACAATGGAACCACATTTTGACTATTTGGTGTTATATTGTTTTATGAGTAATGACATTGAACTCTTACATGTTTTGATTTCCTTTGTGCCATGAACTTTATATGCAAAATGCTTAAACTTTAGTTTATTAGGGCAAATTATGTAAAAGTGGTAATATCAGATTGTCTTTATATTTAGACTTCTTTATCCTTCGAGATAGTGTATTTCTATGCTTTTGAAATCGTGAGTTAAATTGAAAACTGCTAGGGGTGGGGTGGTTGGATAGATAATCAATAATGTCATATAATGAGGAAGGTGGATTATGTGTTATACGTGTAGAATATGTGATGCATTCAGAGAGTTGATCTACTATCAAATCTAATAGACATGAAAGAAAATGCTTTGATTTTCTATTGTACTTAACAGATTTGAGCTACAACCTTCGTCTTTTTGGACAAAATTTGGTTTGTTTCATTTGTTTTCCTTTCTGAGTACATCAGCTACTGTGGCATACATCGTGTTAATAGTTATCTTCACTTTTCTTGGGACTTGGACTTTGGGAATTTAGAAGAGCTTTGGTAAGTAACCTTGAATGGCATCATTTGGCCAGAGATGGAGATGTTTCATTGGAGTTCAACCTTGTGTAAATCAATAAGAGTGTTGATAGCTTGTTTTGAGAAAGTCAAGAGATGATGATGCGTCCAACTTTGGTGGCTGATGTGGAAGTTGCTACAAACCCAATAAATGGTGCTTGTGTGAAACGCTTGACGGGCTTAGGGGATAATGATGATGCCTAGAGTAATGTTTAGGATAAGAGCTGAATTCGATGTTGGTCATGAAACATTGTGTTTGATATGCTTTTGTTCAAGGATTTAAATCCCAATGGTACTGGCATGTCTTTCCATTATTGTACCATTCAGGTGGGAGATCAGTGCCCAAAATAGTTGGAAGACATGGGTTCTCTATTGAACTGGGACGTCTTGACCATCCTAGTTGGTATCAGTCGGGACGAGCTAGGACAGTTGTATATCAACACTTGGTATGTCTTGATACCCCTAGGAATGTTATTTTTTTTAATTTCCTCTTTAATTTTGTTGTTAATGAGTGTTTTGACCTGTCCCTGTCTGTCTTGACCCATCCTAGTTCCTCTTCTTGGGCTTTAATCTAGCTTGATCTTTCCATGCAATTAGGTTTTGTTTCAATTATGTTTGCAGGAAGTGGAAACCAATGTTGGCTGGCTTGTGTGCCCAAGAAATCTGTCAGTGATTTTCTTTATATAAGTTCTAATTAAACTCAAAGCAGGCTGCAGTTAAGTGGCCAGCCAGTCCATCTAAGTTTTTTCTTAATAGTTGGTTTCTTTTGGGCTTATTTCGAGTCTAAGAGTTTTAGGTGGGATAGGAAGGGTGGCTTGTCTGGTCTATTGCAGGGATATATATGCTTGATGTTATATGGAGTGAAATCTTCATGTATGAAGCACTTTTTAGTGAAATAAAAAACATTGTAGGCTCCTTTTCTCCCTTCCTTTTCTTCCTTTAACTCTTATTCGCAATTCTCCATTTTTTATCCTCTTGCTCTCTAACTTGATTCTTCATAAACTCTTCCACTTACCTCCTTTGTACAGTCTTATGTACACTTTCTTATTCCGTTTTGCAATAAAATGCAGTCATATACAGCTCGTATCTAATTTCATATCAGAAGCAGTTTGGCAGTGATAGCCGTAAGAAGGGGGCTGTTCACCCTGGCTTTTAGTCAGATCAGTCCCCGATCTATCCTTTTTGTGGTTCAAATCTTCAAGGAGTGATGTCCTGAAATAATCTAGGTTACATGTAGAAAGTTCCGACTCCCTCATTGGCATCAATGAAAGCTTGTAGAGTATCAAATGATAGGAATTTTTTCTATTAGAATCCTTTTTGAAGAGCTTTAAGTTTTTGACCTGTGGCTTCCTGATATGTGGTAAGGTGTGACAGATAATGAATAAGATACCGATCACCATCATTTAATTTTTCTCCTTTTATGGTAAACGTAATTATGCCACTCCTTCCATTACATTCATATTAACTGGATCCAGCTGATAGAGGGGCCTGAAATAATTCATGTTGCCATTACTTAAACAAACTTGCTCTATTAATTTGTTAAACTAATGCTTTATAAAAAATGCCAAGTATTAGTGCACATTTGTTCAACCCTGGCAAGTCTTTTTCTTCTTTTCTCTTTTTGTTCCATTTAATCATTAATGTAAGAAAAATAGGAGAATGTTGCTCAAGATCTAAAAAATGGCCAGATAAAGATCCATTCCTTCGCAGAATTTTAACTGTACATCCATTATGGGTCTGAAAATGTGAGAATAAATGAATCCTGAAAATAATTTCAGTTTGTGCTTGTCATTTAGATTGACATTATGTCAGCTTGAAAGATTTATCTAAATTTAAAATAACTGGTGAGTAGTGCTAAAATTAAATAATGAAATAATATTTATTATTAAATCCTGAAAACAAAATGCACACATGCATGTGAATGTAGGTATTCATATGATGGTGGTGTGGTTACTAGCTTGAACATTCAATTATTCCGTCAGGTCAATTCCCTTTAGGCATGGATTTATAGTTAGTCTTCATCTCCAAAATTTTTCTAGATTATTAGGTTCAGGATTGGATTAAAAGCCCATTTCCAGATTTATTTAAAGTTCTAGTCTTAGTAGCCTTGAGGACTTTTTAGGTCATTATAGTTTGTCATGTAAGCTTTTGGGGCATCTTAACCAGGCGAATCTTCTGCAAGTGTTAAACTACAATATTGCAATCTATTTGGCCAAGTTACCTTCCTTGAGCAATTCTACATTGACTATAGAAGAGTTTCTTTATAGGTAAATAGATAGTTTTCCTTGTATCATATTTTTTCAACAAATAATTCTATCAGATCCAATTGTTCGTATTACGTTTCTGAGGTAATATTTGTAAACCAAACAAAAGCATGAGTTATGCATATTTTAGTGTTAGTATTGTTAGAATGAATATTTTTATTGCAAGAGAGTTGTATTGTTTCCATAACAAGGTTCCATCAGCTTGATTGGTAAGACTCTGATTATCATCTTGAGTTTGCAACTTATCTGGTTACCTGTTCCAGTGCCATGTGTATGAAGACATAAGATCGGACACCTTGGACTATCGTCATTCTTTGACATTAATCTTGTTAGGAGGGGAATTTCTCTTTGATTGTGTTCTATTACTTCATGACTGTCATTATATTTATGCGTTTAGAACTAATATTGGCATTCCATCCTTCCTGTGTTTGATTCAGGGATGTTGATTTTGAAGTCATTGTTGTGGATGATGGAAGTCCTGATGGAACTCAAGACGTTGTTAAACAATTGCAGCAAGTATATGGGGAAGATCGCATTGTAAATTCCTACATTAATTATTTGTGCTCAAAAGATTTGATCTTTGTTTTAGATATATTGAACTTTTTTGCTGGTTTTATTGCCTCCTCCCATACTTAAACATTTCATTTCTTTGATAATGCCAGCTATTAAGAGCAAGACCAAGGAAGCTTGGCTTAGGTAAGTATCTAGAATTTTCAACATGGAAATAAAAAAATTAGTCCCTGATGCAGAATACTGTTCCAGGAACTGCTTATTTTCATGGGCTGAAACATGCATCTGGAGAGTTTGTTATAATTATGGATGCTGATCTTTCCCACCATGTATGAGTTTTTTAGTTTTTTTTCTTTCTTGTTTCAAATATCTAGCATATCTGGCATACTGAGTTTTCAAAGATATTGATTTTCAGTTTTTCTTACTTTATTTTCTTTAATTATGTTATATTCTTGTTTGCAGCCCAAATATTTACCAAGCTTCATCAGGTAAGACTTCCAACAAAGCACCTCATAATCATTTCTGCAAATATCTAGATGTTTCTCTATTAGAACATTCCTCATTCAGTAGAAAATATTGTTTTTGGAAAGGAAGGACCTAGTTCTTTTTGTGATCCCCTTATTTTAAACATAAGTAGCATTTGTTTATCATAAATAAGATACTGCCTAACATTTTAAATTAAAAGATTCTTCCATTAATCTGTGCATTGTTTGTTTATCATAAATAAGTAGGATTCACTCATCATGTGAATCATTTAGATTTTATAATAGTGTCTTATATACAACTTGCAAAAAAGGAAGCAAAAGGAAACTGGTGCAAATATCGTTACTGGGACCCGTTATGTTAGAAATGGTGGCATTCATGGATGGAACCTCATGCGCAAACTGACAAGTAGGGGAGCAAATGTACTTGCACAGACACTTTTATGGCCAGGCGTATCAGATTTGACTGGATCTTTCAGGTACCTCTTTTCAGCTGGGAAAATCATGCAGCCCTTTGTTTTGAATCCCTAACTTGTGTTATTTCCGTTAAACAGGCTATATGAGCGGTCTGTTCTTGAAGATGTGATAAATTCATGTGTTAGTAAAGGTTATGTCTTTCAGATGGAGATGATTGTGAGAGCTTCAAGGAAAGGGTATCACATTGAAGAGGTATGGAATATAGCCTCAATTTTTTGGTTGTTGCAGTAGACTTCTGCCTGTTTTCTGTTTGGCCGTGTTTTGGCTCAAGCAACTCTTACATGCATTTGTGCTCTTTGCATTAGAGAACAGTGGTGTCATTTTGAGCTTAACTTTGTTATGGCATCTGTTTGGTGATTTCATTTAGGAATTAGTCAAGAGCTTAGATTATTCTTCTAGTACATCTCAAGATGTTGAAAATGATGTTATATGCTTTTCCAATGCTATAAATTCTGCAATTTATTAACAGCAGAAGCACCTGTAGTTCTAAGATCTTGACATAGTTTGATGTCGTTTTGGTTGTAGGTTCCCATAACCTTTGTTGACAGAGTTTATGGAAGTTCAAAACTTGGAGGATCTGAAATAGTTGAATATCTTAAAGGCCTTTTGTACCTATTGTTCACAACATGAGGAGAAAAGTCGTCCTGGGATACTCTTCTTTGATTTTGACATGTATGTTTCATCTAAATCTTATTTGCAAAGCTGTCCTTGTGTAAAAATCAGATGAGGCGTCTGATATAATATTTTTGCGCTGATATTTATTAATGAATTTTTGTTTTTTCGGACAATTGTTATTGGTTAGTTAATTCTATAGCTTTGGCTGTTTGTGAAGTAAAAGTTCAATACAACATGGCAGTTGGAGTCAGATGAGGGATGATTTTGTTGCTTGCAGATCATAGGTGCTACCTGTATATTTGTTCTGCTCATTAGCTCTTGAAAGCCAAGTTTTTCTAATGGGAGATGCGCTGGAGTGCAGAAATATCTGTTTCTATTTGTTTGCAAAGGGGAAAATAATACAATCATCCAGGCAATAAATAACCACTTAAGAAGCATAAATCGGGTGCATGAAGTTACTCAATTCTTAGTTAATTTTTCTTGCATTATAATATTGTCTGACAGATGAGCCTTCACTGCTATTTATGAAATGGGTAATTTGCTTTAATAATAAATCTCATCTTTTGGTTGTTCGTGATCTATCAAGTCAATTTTTTCAATTTTCTTACTGCAAGAACAGCAATGAGATCTTATACTTTATTATGTCGTCGTTCCAAAGGATTTATAGTATCTGATCAGATTAAGTCACACTGTTTGATCCAGAGATACATCTCAAGCTACTGGTAGGTGTACTGTGAGCCAACACTGGTTCATTTGCGGATTCTGATAGATTTTAGGCAAGCCTTTTTCATGTGTTTGATGGATTTCTGCTGAACCTGTACTTGTCAACAGTTGTGCCAGTAAATTTGGGTTAAATCAGGAGGCTGGAAGTTACTTCCAATGAACCATTGATGGGTTCATGCTGGCTACAAGTGTGCATCAAACAAGCCTTATATTAATAAAGATGAGCTCAAGTTGAACACCAGGTCTATTTTCTGACCTACGGTTTGAATTCTAAGTTAAGACAGGCCTTTTTTTTTTCTGGTGAAAAATTAAGACAGGCCTTAGCAAGTCAATCAATCAGGGTAGAGAATCTCACCCATATTATGAAAAGCCAATTGATGACCAGAAACCGTAGTATTTGTAGGAATGTTCTCTTCATAAGATGTATATAAAATATTTATTGGGAATAATTTCCAATTAAAGTGCAGCATGGATGTGAGAACGTAGAGACCCGCTATTGTATAGTGTCTTACTAACTGGTATGTACCTGTCTCCCACCTTTTTGAAGGCATTTAGAAGATATGTACCAGGGATATCGCGGAGAAGTGAGAATTATTATTTTTTTTCTACCCAAGAAGAAGGACTTAAGACACGTTTGGTTCGCCAGAAGAAGAGAGGGGAAATTATGTTCAACGGAAAAATGGAGAATGGCTTTATATTGGGTTAGAGTTTTTAAAGAAGAGGCAGAAAAATAGCTTTTTTTTATGGGAGTGAGATTCTTACGTTTTATAGAAAAGAAAATTCATGTAGAATATAAAAAAATTCAATTCCCACTAATTGAAAATTGGAGTAATTTTTTTTAAAAGATATATTTCAGCTTTTAGATAGAATGAACTAAGATTTTTTTTTTATTGAGAGTATAAAAGGTATTTTACACAACTTTTCAAGAAAAGTAAATACTTAACTAAATATAAGTCGCTCTGAAATGTGCCAGTTTCTCTTTAGTCAATCAAATATAAAAAAAGTACTTTCTCAAACATCATATATCCATATACTAGCTTTCCAGAAAAAAAATTCTAGAGAAAAAATTCTTTTCACGAACTAAATAAATCATAATAATGGAATGACATGATATGAGTTTTATGTAAAAAAATAAAAATTCTATGCTATAAAAGTGAAAAAAACTAATAGAAGCAACAGAAGAAATGAAAAACTACCATGAAATGTTAAACCCTTGGTGTAGAACTCGGTCTCCATCAATTACCACTTTATATGGTACATGATCCTCGTTCAGGATCCTACCACCATCTGAAGAGTTTTGGGCTGCGAGATTTGTGATGCAATCAGATGGTAGGATAGGACATATGTTTGCTGGTGATGTTATTTGAATGGCAAAATGAATGTCTTTATATTGACAATTCTATTTGATTATCTAATTATCGAGGATGGATGGTCATGTCTCACAAACAAGGAATGCGAAACCTAGTCGAACCGTCCGTTCTGCCCGTCCCCATTCGAAACAGGAATGCGGCCGCGACCTCGGTCTTTGCCCCCTGCCCCCCCTCCCCCCGGGGCTCTCCGCTGCTATCCGCCGCCCCTCGTTCACCTTTCTTTCTCCACTCGCTCTCTTTTTCTCTTCTCTTTCTCCGGCTCCGGTATTTTTCTCTATCGGTACGGGCTCGGCACGGTCCGTATCGACTTGTGCCGCCGGAGAACTGGTACGGTGCTCGGTATTGGTTCCTCCAACCTTACTCAAAAACAGATTGGCCTTTCAACCAAGAACAACTGCTGATGAAAAACTATGATAATTTTATATTTTCTGGTCTCAATCCATTTTTCCGCAAGTAGGAGAACTAAGTGATGTGGTTGTTTAATCTAAGCTTAGATCTTTGTTCTCATATGATGAGTAGATGACTGCAGCTCTAGTAAAATTACTTACTACCTATCTTGGCTTTTTGAATAAGATCGAGAAAGGAAATAAGGGGATAACTATGGGATTTTCCTGCAATTATTTCGACAGACAAATACTATATAATTTTGACTTGAAGTGCTATACCTATCTTAAACTGTACTTCAATAAAAATCATAAATCATTTTTGTAAACTCACTTTATATATTGTTCTCGATTTTTTTGTGGATCCCACTGTTTCTACATCGCTTCATGGCTGTGGTAAACAATGCCTTAAGATACAAAAAAATTTCTTCTTTCAATTGGTTTGTTTGTAACTCCTGTTACCGAGAGCATTTGTTCATTTCATGATGTGAAGCATTTATTAAACTAAATATAGCAACTTAGCTGGGATAAACTTTTTATTCCTTTCACTGCTCTAGGGTTTGGGCCATTTGGTGTGGGTTTTGTTTTATTTAACTGGGGTAGGTTTGACCCATGAAGTAAGACATGCCCAGTCGTATCACCATTTCATAAACCTGTAAGATTAGTGATTAAATATTTCATTCTTTTTTAAATTAGTCATGTTTACCATGTTTTGATGTACCAATAATTTATCACCCAAGGGGTTTAAGAGGAATTATATCACTTTTAAGTCAGATATTATCATGCAACTCAGACAGAATCCTTTAAAAAGTAGATCATTGTGTTTAGCACATTTGATGACCCTAAATCCATTACTATCCTGATTGTAGGACTCTCAAATGAGCAAACCATTAGAGAGTAGCCTGTGTTTGACTCCGTATTGAGCTTGAAAAGGATTGCTCTTTAAGAAATGAGGTAGGCCTGAGACTTGCCAAGCTTATTCATGGACTGAGAGGAGTCGCTTGTTCACCCAATCCTAGTAGCACATGTAAACGGGTCTTTCCAGAACTGGTTACAAAAATGGTGAAATTTTTTCGAGTTGCCAAGCAGCAAAGCAAATTTGCTTTTTCACCCGGCTGTGCCAAGAACATCTGAAAAAAATACAAGAATGCCATACAGCTGCTGCATTTTTCTTACTTATGCCTGTTATCAAATCAAACCTGAATTTATTGTGATAGAGAGGGTCAGGAGCCAGAGCAGTTATTGAACCACCTCTTCTCATTCCAACAAGCTCAAGACCCTATTTGGGGAAGCTTTTGGAGGGCCAATAAGCACTTTCTAGCCCTCCAAAAGTACTTTTAGATAAAAAATGGTGTTTGGTAAAATTTCCGAAAAGCTGTTTCAGCTTTTGCGGGAAGCTGAAAACAGCTTTTGGGGAGAAGCTCCAATTTGGAGCTTTCCGAAAATGCTATTTTCAGCTTTGTCGGAAAGCTGTATTTTTGACAAAAATGCCCATATTAAAATATAATAATTATATAGTTTGTTCCTTTATAAATCTAAAAATCTACTGGAGCCAAGAACCCTAGCCGTCAAACTCCCTTCCTCAAGAAAAATTGTTAGAGAGATAAATGGTCATTCAAAGGATGAAAAATTAATTTACACTAATAATTAAAATATTTTATACCTTTATTATTGTATTATACTATAAATATAATATTATATTACATTACATGATAATACATTAATATATTATTTTAAATAATTTAATATTATGTTATATTATGAAAAATTAATTTATACTAATAATTATAATATTTTATACCTTTATTATTGTATTATACTATAAATATAATATCATAATACATTAATATGTTATATTAAATAATTTAATTATGTTATATTATCCAAAATTAATTTACTCTAATAATTGTATTACTATTATGCTATATTATAATAATATTATTTTATATTATAATAATATTATACTATATCGTAAATTTATATATTAATATATGTTATGTTTTATTATGTTCTGCTGTATAATACTATGCAATGTTCTTTATGATAATTTTGTTATACAAAAGTATTCTCTCAGTTTGTTTACCAAACAAATGTTATAGTGCCACAGCATTTTACAAATGTAGTTACCAAACAGCTTTTTAAAACAGCTTATACTTCAGACAGCCCTACTTCCAACAGCTCTTCCAAACAAGGCCAAGTAGTCAGAGTTGAGGATGCTAAGGATAACTTATCAGACTTGGAGCTCCAACTGATCCTTCCAAGAACGTCCAATTAGACACACCGGCAAACACAGATAAAATGCATTGAGACCTGTTCTATTCGATACGATAGTCTCACTCAGCACCAAATATGTCAACGTAAATACCACAATTCAAGGAGACAAAGGTGTCAATATCGGCATAACGTTTCCATCACGTAGATATTTACTGGGTGCAGATTAATTACTTCAAGATTATTTTCTTGGCAAGTGTTCAATGGTTTTGCAAACACACCACCATCAGAGGATGTGAGACAACGCACATACAAATTTCCAAATGGAGAGAATTGTATCATCAGAGAGAAATTATAAAAAAACAATAGACTTCGCACTTCTATGACTTCAGCTATACACAAGGAAGTTGGGCAAATAAATTCTTCGAGCGACATGTACAACTTTGGCATGTGGAGTTTTATACTGTAAGCTGCCCATATCCTCTATACATAATTTTACAGGTACAAGTTATCCGAGAATATACTGGTTGCAAGGCCAGGCTTTGTGGTTGCAAGCAGCAACTCACTTGACTCATTTGCTGTCAGGTTACATGAACATACAATTTTTAGCACTTGGAAAAGAGCTAAGACACGCTACCTATTTCCAGTCTGTACTCCTGTTCTTTGGTGCATCAGAAACCAGAACACAGGTGTGATGCAAACAGCCTCTGAATTATGCTACATCACATGCTTAACATGACTAGGACCTCTGAAGACAAATCCTGGTGAAGAAGGGATGCCTGAGAGCTTCGTGAGCTGCCAACCTCTCTTCAGGGTTGTATCTAAGAAGGCCTTGTAAGAGATCAATAAGATCCCCTGCTGAATGGTCCACATGCTTCATTACTAGGTTCTGCAAAAGGTTGAAGCCTAATGAAACCAAATCTAAAGAAGATAATAGAATCTCTTACAAAAAGCAGATATGGTTACATAGACTGAAGATGACTACAATTGACGAGCAAAAGAAACAAACACTAAAAGCAGCAGCCACAAAATAAAGCACCTCCATGAGGAAATTTGTTTTGTAACAAAATTTGTTTAATAACTAAATTATAAATGTTTCTTCAAGTTTCCTGAATACTTTCACCATATTAAAAGCATTCTAAAGCTCAGCTCCGAGTCTTTATTTCTTATCGATTGCTTCCAAAATTAGGTCGAAACACTGATTTTGATGAACAAGGTATTATTTACAGGACAGTTCGCCCCCTATTACCAGTCTAAAGAATAGTATGTTCATATTTTTTTTCACTGTACCTGAAGCCGAGAAAGTCTCCAAACAGCCTGTATGCTCTCCCTTGAGGTTGCACCCTCAGGCCAGTTCAGGCGGCCTCTTCTAACGAATTTTTCAGCATGCCGGCTAAAAGAAAACCAGGAAACAGGGAAGAAAGAAGATTCAGCAAAGTAGAAAACATGATGTTTCATCATGCTGCAATAGGTTAACAACAAAGCAGAAAAAATTTAATGATACTAACTCAGCTCTTCTCAGCATGTGCTGGGGCAAAGGTCCTAATACTCTCTCCATCATGGCCAAGTGCTCCAAGTTCTCATGGGTCTGAAATAGTGTTTCCCCCTGCAGCAATGTTTCCAGAGTTTAAAACTTCACCATAAGCATCCAAGTTACTTCAAAAAAATAATATAAACATGAACACAACGAACATACTGAGCAAAGTTCAACAAGAATACAACCAATACTCCATATATCGCAGGGATAACTCCAGCCAAGTCCTGAAGGCAATGCAACAAACAGTTATCAGACAAAAGTATACACTAAAAAGTAAATGATAACAAAAAAAGAGAAAAGTAAATGATTATAAAAAAAGAGCAACTTACCCAAGATAACCTCGGGAGCCCGATAATGCCTTGTGGATACAACGTAGCGATGGTCTTGGTGATCATAAGTTGTACTTCCAAAATCTATTACCTTGATAGCACTTGATTTGGGCAACAACCTGAATAAGGAGACATCCTTTGGAGGGCTGATTGAAACCTGCCGAAGGAATTAATAAATTAGTCAGTATAATTGATTCCAATGATATTGAGTACAGAAGGTAAAAGAACAGTCCAACCCATGAAGAACATAGTTACATATAGTACCAGCATTAGAATTCAGAACTAAGAACTCAAAATACTAAATTTAAACTAGATCAAAAGGTTGCAAAAGACAATACCTTGTAGTCAGGGACTTTAATGTACTCTGGCGAAACAAGAAGGATGTTCTCAGGCTTTAAATCAGTGTGAATGAGGCGCATAGCATGCATAACTGCAAAGAGGCATATTAGAAAAAGAAAAAGGAATACACGATGAAAAAAATTAAGAGATACTGATTACATATAAGTCAGAAAGAAGAAGAAAACAAAGTTTGCTGGAGATGAGTCCCAGTATAGCAGGTAATATAACATGGCAAACCCACCTATTACTACAATATTAAGACCTTAAGCACCTAGATCCCCATAGAACAGTGACGAGACCTCCAAAAAAAGATCATGCAGAAAAAGAACATAGCAGTATACTAGACTAGAAGAATATCAAAGCAGATAGATAAATCATTTGAGGGGTATTGACTACACACATGCTACACATTCCAACAGTTGTCTGGCAAGATCACGAACTAGATCGATGGGAAATGAGCGAAAACCATTTTTCCGTAGAAAATCGTATAAGCTTGGCCCAAGCTTCTCAAAGACCTGTTAAAATCACTTAGATTTGCTGATATGATTTAACCCCCAATACTATTTTAGAAATTGGGGAAGTCATCATAAATCAATCATATACTTACAATACAGATATGGTTACGGTAGTCAAACCAGTTCCTTATTTGCACACAACTGCAAAAATACACCAGCTTACACATGTATACCTTAAGCCCAGTAGAATGCCAACTAAATGAAAAGCGCAGAAAGTAAGCAACATAACTAAATGAAAGGACTTACCGACTCCCATTCTTATCACATGTCCCAAGCTGTTGAAGCATGTCAATCTCTATCATGGCAGCCTCCCGATACTTCTTAATGCCACGGACAATTTTAATTGCTACCATTTCTTTCCTTTCTCTATCCCAACATTCCAAAACCTGGCCAAATGTACCTAATATAGATCATAAAAAGAGACATCAGACATTTGAACTGAATGACAAAAGAATCAAGATCAAAGCTTTCAAGACCATATACATATATACAATTGGAAGATTCTGACAACATGAGTCAATAAATGTTTTCCTAAAAAACATACAGAAACTGCAAATTCATAAACTTGAATCTCATTAATAATTAAAAAACATTGAATAAGATTATCAGGTTCTGGACTTACCTTCACCCATTTTACTGTGAATCTTATCTGCAAACAAAGCACAAAAAAAATATTAACGTCAGAATGCAATGCTTCAAAGTTGCAAGCAAAACAATCATGATCCTTGACCACCCAACTATCCTAGTGTAACCATAAAATAAATAAAAGTAGAAAATTAAGTAGAAACAAGATGCCTCTAGCATACGAAACTAGAGTTCTGTTTCAATTGAGTGCTGTTTAACATCTCAGAATTTAATAGAAAGTGTTATAATCTTCATTGCATATAAGTACCTCCACATAAAAGCAATTGATGGTTACTCATGGGATCATTTTGGTTGATATAAATTAAAAACAGAAGAGATTAATGACAGCACTAGTGCCAACAAAATCACAAAAGTAGTATTATTATTGTTTACGCAAAAGGCTTTCTTAGTGAAAGCACTGCTCATATTGGTATTGGCCACTCGCAGGTATGATATAAAGTGATATCTTGGTCAAATTAGACAGATAAATCCCAAGATATCTGCTGATATGATTTATTAATACTGGGCAATGTTCTCATCTTTTTTTATATCTTAAATGTTTTGTATGCAAATATCAAAAACGATGCCCAATGGCAGTAGTTATCTCTGTTTTTATTTACTACATTCCAGTAATTCATTTTCTATATGTCTGCTGAGATCTCAAAATAGATCAGTTCTTTTTAATTTTTCAAGCCCTTTTCCATATCAACTGAGACAAACTGAGATCTCAGTTCATCAGCCACTTACCAAGATTGTCTGATATCTTGGTTTTTCGTAGCCTGAATTTAAGAAGAATTAAAATCTTTTGATGTATAGGGGACATTAACTTAGATTTGATGCTTGTGTTAATTCAGACATGTTATCTGTGACAACAAAGACAGCATAGCACACATTTAGAGGACATGAAGGAGAAAATTAAAATGTTGGAGTATCCGTTACTACACAGAACAAAATTAGAACTTTTCAAAATCAGTTAACCAAAAAGCGTTAATAGAAAAATAGAGTATTCCATTTCATCTAGAAAACATAAAACCAAATTTCTTTTAATCAATTGCAAGAAACAGAATTTTATGAGCGGTTAATCTAGCATGAAATAGAAATTTGCCAGTGGTGATCAAGTGAAATTACAGCGAGAGGTCAAATTCTCTCCAAGTGCAAACATGTAATGCCCATCTTTATCATCTTCTCTCCAAGGGGGGGAAGCATATCGAGCCACTCCCTTTGCATACTGAGAAGAACTAGCATGGTCTGAAGGAGAAGACCCCGAAGACACCAAGCTTGTCACTTCTCCAACTCCTTGCCCACATAACATTCCTATCTGATCCTACACACAACCATCCATTTATTTCTCCAACCCAACAAACAAAATCATTATTTACCCTCTTGCCTTCAAACTTGTTTCCCAAAAGAGCCTATTTCAGTAAATGAGCAAAACATCATTAATAAACTACACACAACACCTAGTCATATGGTCTAAAATATGAAGCACGAGATCAATTAATTTTAAGCAGGAAAAAATAACACTATATTTTAAAGTTTGCTTTTCTGGCTTGTCATCCAATAGTGAATCAGACCTCAGGATATTCATGCATAAAGACCACAAGCCTGATCATGTCCTCCACGATCAACAAACCGCACGATCATATTTTTAATACTCATTTTAATTAGATCACTGACATTATGTTTCTTCATTATATAATAACCGTAAAGATCAAAAACTTTGCCAGACTAAAGTCAGAGCATAATCCTTAAAATACAACTATTAATGATGTCAGAATTCATAGCATCATAAACGAAATCAAAAAAGTATGGCCTGCAGCTAAAACAAACCCTTGAAAGATAACCTAAAAGGCATACAAAAATATCAGAATTTTCTCCGAAAACGATTTGTTATAACTTCAAAATAACAGATCAGTCAAAAACTATATCGTTATAACAAATCCAAAACCTACGTATCAGATCTAAAATTAATGCAAATCCTACTTATCAGATCTAAAGCATACGACTCGTCAATTCAACAAATCAAAAAAACGAAACAGATCGGACAAATCTTAAAGGTAAGATGCAGCAAAAATCTTGGATCATGGAATCAATCATTAAAAAATATCAGGACGACTAGATACGACTAGATCTAAAAGTAAATACATCAGATCCTCACCAGATCCACCAGAGAAATCAGAAGATCTAGAAGAATTTCAGCGGAAAAAAACAAGATTATGAAATAAATCTATAGAATAAAAGAAGAAATAAAAGGGATCAAGAAGGGTAAAAGGGGTGGTCGTAAGACCTTAAGGTCCTGGGGGCCGACATCCCAACCCAACCTCGGCCTCTTTCTGGGGCGCCGATCCATGCTCGAGTGGGGTAGCTCCACCTCCACGATCGATTCGAAGAACCAGATAAAGAAAAAGGAAAAAATCTCTTTGCAGAGCAAACCCTAACCCTAACAAGGACAGGACGAGTACGGGGGGATCTAGAACCGCCGCTGCTCCTCTTTCGTAAAAAGCCGAACCCACTCTCGTTCACCCCCAAGTTATAAACCCACTCTCCTTCGCCCCCAAGTTATAAACCCACTCTGAACGCAGGTGAGGTGGCATTTTCTTTGAGCCGAGTTCCGGTTCTCGGGAAATATATATACACATTCACCCACATATATATATATATATATATATATATATATATATATATATATATATATATATATATATATATATATGTATATATATATATATGTATATATATATGTATGTATGTATGTATGTATGTATGTATGTATGTATGTATGTATGTATGTATGTATCTATCTATGTATATATATATCTATGTATGTATGTATGTATGTGTATATATATATCTATGTATGTACGTACGTATGTATGTATGTATGTGTGTGTGTGTGTGTGTATATATATGTATGTATGTATGTGTGTGTACACACACATACATATATACATATATATACACACACACAAATACATATATACATAGATATATACATATATGTATATACATATCTATATGTGTATATATATATGTATATATATGTATATATATACATATATATATACATATATACATGTATATATATACATATTGTTGCTGGAAATTGGACCCGGGGGCAATCTTCGGTCGAAGAGAGGGAGCGGATGTGAGTCCTCACGGCGGGGCGGTGGTCCGTCGGCGGGCGGCGTCCTATGTCTGGGTGCCTGCACACGAACCGGTGGCCGGGTTTTCCGGCGCCGGCCCTCCGACGGTCAAGTCAGTGAGGGGGGCAAATAGTATGGAGAAGGAAGATAAACAGTGAATTTTTGGGGGTACCAATGTCCTTCCCCCCTTGAGAGGCCAAGGCTCCCTTTTATATGCGGGGGTCGGTTTACCTGTGATGTAACAGGGAGAGGCCGTAGTATGGCTCGGCATGTTGTTCAGGTCGGTGCTCGGTCAGGCGAATCATTGCACTGATGTTGGCGGTATGGCCGAGATCAGAGACTTATCATAGTCGACTAGACCCTGCTGGGTCGATTTGCCGTGGAGAGCTGGGGATCCGTAGATGTCAGGAGCCATGCGCATTAATGGTGGAGTAAGCCGGAGATCCGCATTAATGGTGGAGTAAGCCGGAGATCCGCATTAATGGTGGAGTAAGCCGGAGATCCGCATTTATTGTTGAGTGTGCCGGAAGATTGCAGCGGCCATGCGCAATAAATGCCGGAGGGATGTTAGAGTACGGTCCTCGGACATCGGGGTTTCTCTTAGGTCGGAGGTCTCGGGGTCGGTCGTCTCGTGGCCGAGCGTTCCGAGGTCGGACGCCGACTTCTGCTGTCCGGGGTCGGAGGTTGTACGGCTTCTCTGGGGCATTTATGTCATTTGGGGGGAAATTTTATTCTCCCCAACACTACCCCCCGACTTCCGAGTTCGAGCAGCTTGTGGGGCTCGGACGTGGGAAGTAAAATATGTCACTAAGGTTGGGGGGAAGGTCTCGCCCGCCCCCTTGTGCTTTCCGGAGTCTTCATGGTGAGATATGCGCCCTCGTCTCGAGGCTGCTTTATTCGGTGAGCTAATGATGGGGCTCGTATCATCATGCTTCTTGAATCGCCAGGATCATTTTACGGCGGATTAATGAGGGGGGACCTCGAGCTCGTCGAGGCGATGTCTCGATTCCGTAATCGACGCTTCTGGCTCATTAATGAGTGTGCCGTTACGGGGTTTGAAACGGACACGCGGCGCGGCCCGAGGTCGGACGCTTTCGATTTCATGTTACTGGATCATAATTCCGAAGAAGTGGAGGCCTCATCGGGGCTCCACGTGTCCCAGATCTTATTAAACGAGGGGAGCGGGGGTTACGTCCGCTCGTTCCTCAGGACGATTTGATTCTGTGGACCCATGATGAGGCCCCGAGATCCGATGGGACAACGCTTCGATTTCGTATCCGATTTATTAAACCGGAGTGAATACGGTGCCTCGGCTTCCGAGGTCGACACGTGGCGCAACTCGGTCGGGGGGATGAGAACCGACCCCGTCGATCTGGGCCGTCAGGGGGGTCCATATAAATCCCACGAGTCTGCCCTAAAGGTCTTGCTTGGCTGCCTCTTATTTTCGTCGTCTTTCCCCCCTGCTTCCTCCCTCAGCTGAATCTTGCTGGTGGTGCCCGGAGCGATTTCCGGCAATGTCCAGTAGGTTTTCTTCCTGTTTTCACTAGGGTTTCCTCTTTTTTCCTCCTCGTCAACTTCCATTTTCTACTCTTAATTTTTGCTCCACTCTTCCGTGAGAATGGGTTCCAGTCCCGAAGAGGTTGGGTCGAGTCTGTCGGGAGAGGAGCTGGAATTAATCCGCTCCCGCTTCTTCTTCCAGCCCGGGTTTCGCCTTGAAACCGCAGGGCCGGAAGACAGGGTGACGCAGCCGCCCCCAGGTCGGGTCGCGGTCTACCGCGAGACACTTTGGGCGGGCCTGCGTTTTCCTGCCCATGAGTTTGTGAGCGACTTACTGGCCGAGTACCAGCTCGTCCCGGCGCAGTTAGCTCCGAACTCATGGAGGACCATAATCGGGTTTTTATCCCTGTGCCTCGGGCACGGGATCCCGATTTCGGTAGGCCTTTTTCGTCGGTGTTTTCTGTTAAAGAAAAACCCGGCGGACGTAGGGTGGTTGTACTTCGCCTTTCGGGGCGGTATGTCACTCTTCCGGGGCGCCCCTTCCTCGATCCACGAGTGGAAGAGGAAGTTTTTCTTTCTGGCGTCTGTGGCGCCTTGGGGGTTTGAGCCGAGGTGGGGACACCCACGGCTGAAGGCCCTCAACAGACTCTCCGAGCCCACGGGGAGGGAGCTGAGGATCCTAGACTCTGTGCGAGCCCTCGGGAGGGGCAACGACCTGACCGAGCTCCTGCGGCAGGACGCCCTGGCGAGCGTGGGTCTGAGCTCGGCGCGCCCCGAGGGTAAGGGCGGCTACGTTATTTTCATTCTTTGTCTTTCGCTTTTACTGCCACTGGCCTGACACTTAACAAAATTTTTGATTTCAGATATTCCCCGTATGCCGACCAGTAACACGTCGCTTTTTTCCCGCCTGAGGAGGCGGGAGGCCGAGGCCGGGGGGGCTAATCCCCAGCCTCGGAGGAGGGCGAGGACAGACGGCGCTTCCTCGTCGGCCGGGACGAGTGGCCCCGAGGCGGGGGCCCCTGCGGCCGACCCGAGGCGGGAGCGGGTGGTCAGTGGTGCGGGCCCATCGTGTTAGGGTTTTCCAGTGCCCTAGGGCGCAGCGGAAGATACGGGATTATAAAATTTTCTTATAAAACCCATTATATGAAACCCTAATAAGCCAAGATCGCCTTAATAGTATAACCAAATAATATAAAAAATATAATCTTGGTATAGAAGAATACCTATCACGCTATATCCAATATATCTGAAGATGTCCTAAGGTGCCCAAATGTTCACCCTCCGATGTTGATCCACACAGGAATGGGTTCAAGACTCTAGCTCCACCAAAACTTGATTCTAATTGTTCAATCCTTCCAAAGGATTTAATTGGCTGATTTTCCTTCACTTCCTTCTTCCTTTCTACCTCTAAAACATTCACTAGCCTTTTTGTCCTAAAGAAGACCCTCTTGTCTTGGGTTAGGACAAAAGAGAGAGGCTTGTAAGAAAGAAGGGATAAGGGAGAGAGAAGGAGAGGCTTTTTCTTGGATGATCTTTAGAACCCCAAGGCACCTCCTTATTTATAAGAGATGGAGGGATGCATCATAAAGGGATGCATCCCATCCACACACCTCATCATGATGAGGCATGTGCCAAGAGATGCATCCCATCATGATGGGGTGCTAAGGAGAAGGGTGTATCAACTTCTTTCTCACATCTCCCTCTTAAATCCTGATGATCCAAGGGCCCAAATGCAGTGAACCAAAGCCAATGGTCCAGATCTAGGCGCCATCTAATGGTCCAGATCAGGGCATCATCATCCAGGGTGCCATCCAGTGGTCCAGATTCAGGCGCTGAGCAACGGTCCAGATCTTTCATCCAGAGAGCCATCCAGTGGTCCAGATTCAGGCGCTGAGCAACGGTCCAGATCTTTCATCCAGAGAGCCATCCAGTGGTCCAGTTTCAGGCGCTAACCAGTGGACCAGATCCTTCATCCAGGAAGCCATCCAATGGTCCAGATGAAGGCGCCAACCAGTGGACCAGATCCTTCATCCAGGAAGCGATCCAATGGTCCAGAAGTGAAGGCCCTATCAAACCCAATCCAATTGGGTTTAACCAACTTAAAGAAAACATTAAACCTAATCAAATCAGGTCTAATTAAAGCCAAATGGGTTTCAACTCTTGGCTAACCCATATTAGGTCATGATCTAATCATATTAGATCAACCTAATCTAAGAATCATATTCGAATTTAATTCGAATCAGGAGCTAGGGTTTGCAACACGTGCTAGCATGTTCATCTTGCAAACATGATCTAATCCAATTAGACCCTTGATCAATTCCCTTGTGTGTGACCCATTGGGTTCCTTATCTTAGCCAGCAGTAGGTGCAGGTGCAAGTTGACCTAACCTGATTAGAATACCTCTAATCCAATTTAGGTTCAATTTAGTGCTAAACCTGACTTAGCAATCAGAACCTTTCTGATGCTTTGATCTAATCAAACTCTTTGATCCGATCAACCCACAAGACATGATTGACGTCTAGCAACGTATCATGTCTACCCGGAAGATGAGGAATGTATTGGACAAATCCAAACATACCCTTCAGTGGAAAGTTACTGTGCAATTCAATCCCTCAGTCATACTACATCCTGAATAAGTGCTCGAGTATGGATCAATATCAAACTCAATCACTTATTCATGTCTCTCTCAATCTTTTATATGATAATTCAAACAATGAAACATTAGAAACTCTTTCTAATATTCATTTTGCTTTGATCAAAGGCTTCTTGAATCATCATAAGATTAGAGTAAGTAGGATGTTACCTTCTCTTACTAGAAGTGACTGATTCCTTGTTGACCTACTCACAACCTTCGTACAAAATCCACCATATCCAGAATACCCCGTACACAACGCAATGTCGTGAATGAGGGTAAACCAAAACATAGCTTCAAGTGCACAAGGTACCATGGTGATCTCAGGTCTAAGGATCACTTGCACAACTCCCACTATGAGAACCATCTTTTGATAATTAAGTAAGAATCCATAAGATGTTCTCATGGCTGGTCATTTCAGTGAACTCATTCCTCTAATGAGCACCCACATCTTTGTATTAGTGTCTCACACAAGTGATTGTGAGATCAATCACCCTCTACATTGAGCATACATAAGATGTGCCAGTCTTTCCGGTAATATTGATCCCCGACTCAATATACCAATTTGACTGGGAATATTCTAAATTAGGATTTTAGGATTTTAGGTCTCACTGGTATGATCTCATCATAACCCTAAAACCAATGTCCTAATTTATGGGGTTCATCATCCAATAATAAAATAGATAAGCAGCAAATGATGAAACACAATGCCTTTATTGATATATATCGAGTGTCAAAGTACATGATTTGGAGGATTACAAAGAGAAACCCATCAAATGATTGGCTTATAGGGCATCTACTCTTTCAATCTCCCACTTGCACTAAAGCCAATCGCCCTTATATTTTAACCCCATACAATCGAGGTGACGATTGAATTGCTGCTGTGGTAGAGCTTTAGTAAATGGGTCTGCTATATTGTTCTTTGTGTCTACTCGTTCAATCTTGACGTCTTGTCTTTCGATTATCTCTCGAACAAGGTGGAAGCGTCTCAAAATGTGCTTGGATCTATGATGAGACCTTGGTTCCTTAGCTTGTGCAACTGCTCCAGTGTTATCGCAATAAACTGGGACTGGTCCGGCAATCTCAGGAACTACACCCAGCTCTGTGATGAACTTCTTCATCCAGACTGCTTCCTTAGCAGCTTCACTAACAGCTATGTATTCTGCCTCAGTAGTTGAGTCAGCTACAGTTTGCTGTTTGGAACTTTTCCAACTCACAGCTCCACCATTCAAAGTGAAGATATATCCAGAGATTGGCTTGCTATCATCTGGATCAGATTGAAAGCTAGAATCTGAATAGCCTTCTAGTTTCAATTCTGATCCTCCATAAATCAGAAAAACATCTCTAGTCCTTCTCAAGTATTTGAGAATGCTTTTCACAATTTTCCAATGATCCTCCCCGGGATCTGCCTGAAATCTACTTACCATACCCAAGGCATAAGCTACATCAGGCCTGGTACATAACATAGCATACATGATCGACCCTACTGCCGAAGCATAGGGAATAGAACTCATTCTATTCCTCTCTTCAGATGTCTTAGGAGACATCTTCCTAGAGAGTTGTATGCCATGTCCTATGGGTAAGAAACCTTTCTTACTTCCATCCATGTTGAACCTCTTCAGCACATTATCAATGTACCTAGACTGGGACAAACCTAGCATCCTTTTAGATCTATCTCTATAGATCCTTATACCAAGTATATAGGATGCTTCACCCAAGTCTTTCATGGAAAATTTCTTTGATAGCCAAGTCTTGACCGATTGCATCATTGGAACATCATTTCCAATGACCAATATATCGTCCACATATAATATCAAGAAGACAATAGCACTCCCACTAGTCTTCTTGTACACACAAGGTTCATCTATATTTTTAATGAAGCCAAACTCTTTGACTATCATGTCAAAATGGATGTTCCAACTTCTAGATGCCTGCTTTAATCCATAAATGGATTTCTTAAGCCTACATACTTGATTTGCTCTCCCTCTTGAGACAAATCCCTCTGGCTGTGTCATATAGACCTCTTCCTCAAGGTGACCATTAAGGAAGGCGGTTTTGACATCCATCTGCCAGATCTCATAATCATAGTATGCAGCTATAGCAAGCATAATCCGAATAGATTTGAGCATAGCTACTGGCGAAAAAGTTTCATCATAATCAATGCCTTGTTTTTGCCTGAAACCTTTTGCCACTAGCCTGGCCTTGTAGGTTTCTACTTGGCCATCAGCTCCTATCTTCTTCTTGTATACCCATTTGCACCCTATTGGAATCACTCCCTCAGGTGCATCAACCAAAGTCCACACTTGGTTTGTATACATAGATTCTATCTCGGATTTCATGGCGTCCAACCATCTGTCAGAGTCCCTACTCTTGACAGCTTCCGAATAGGTCAGAGGGTCATCGTTATCAACGATGTGGGCTTCATCATTCTCAATGATAAATCCATACCTCTCAGGTGCATTTCGCACTCTTTCTGACCTTCGAAAAGGAGTAGTGTGTAGTGGCTGTACCTCTTCCATGGGTACATCTGGTTGAGGATTATTATGTGTCTCACCTTGTAGGTCTTGAACTTCATCAAGTTCAATTCTTCTATCCTTGCCCTTTTCTAAAAAAAACTCTTTTTCCAAGAAAGTGGCATGCCTAGCAACAAATACCTTTTGTTCGGTAGGATTATAGAAGATATATCCTAAACTGTCTTTAGGATAACCTACAAATATACATTTGTCCGATCTAGCACTTAGCTTATGTCCAAAATTTCTTTTGACATAAGCATGACAACCCCATATCTTAAGATACTTAAGATTAGGTTTTTTTCCTTTCCATATCTCATATGGAGTGCTAGATACAGACTTAGATGGTACTCTATTTAATACTAATGCAGCAGTTTCTAGGGCATGTCCCCAGAAGGAAATTGGAAGATTTGTGAAGCACATCATGGACCGTACCATATCTAATAAGGTACGATTCCTTCTTTCAGCTACACCATTTAATTGTGGCGTATATGGAGGTGTCCATTCAGAGAGTATACCCTTTAATTTAAGATAGTCTAAAAATTCACTAGAAAGGTATTCTCCTCCTCGATCAGATCGAAGGATTTTAATACACTTTCCAGTTTGTTTTTCGACCATACTTTGATACTCTTTAAATTTATCAAAGGCTTCGGATTTATGTTTCATTAGATACACAAAACCGAACCTTGATAAGTCATCAGTAAATGTGATGAAGTAAGAGTATCCATCTCTAGCTTGAGTTGACATAGGACCGCACACATCAGTGTGTACGAGTTCTAACAACTCACTTGCCCTTTCTCCATGTCCCGAGAATGGAGACTTGGTCATTTTTTCCATAAGACAAGATTCACAAGTTCCTAATGATTCAAAATCATAAGGGTCAAAGAATTTATCTTTATACAACTTATGTAACCTTGTCTCACTAATATGACCTAATCGGTAATGCCAGAGGAGGGTATTATTAATATTTTCTCTTTTTCTTTTATTATCTTTGCCAATATGAAACATAACATTATTAAGACATAATACTAAAAGACCATTTTCCATAATGCCATGACAATAATACTCATTAGATAAAGAAATAGAGCAACCATTGCTCTTTCCATTTATTTCGAATTCTTTCTTAAGCAACAAAGGAATTGAAATTACATTTCTAATGATTTTTGGCATAAAATAACAGTCTTCTAGCTTCAAGAACTTTCCGGAGGGTAGCTCCAGTATGTAGGTGCCAACAGCTTCAGCCTGGATGGATTCTCCTCCAGCGCCATATAGCTCGAAGTCACCTTTCTTCAGTCTTCTAATTTTCTGCAGTCCATGCAAAGATTTGCATATGTGAGAACCACAACCGGTATCCAATACCCATGAATTAGAATCAGAAGAACTTAATGTCATATTGGCATGTAATAAAAACATACCTTTTGATGCAACACTTGCATCAGGCTTCACACTTGCAAGAAAGCTCTTGCAGTTCCTTTTCCAATGCCCCGTCTTGCCACAGTGGAAACAGGTACCGGGTCCAGAGATTTTCTTTCCCTTCTTCTTTTTGATGCGACTCTTAGGGTTTAGTTTTTTCTTTGAACCCTTGTTGCCCGACTTCTTCTTTGAGCTCTCACCAACAAGAAGGATCGGACCCTTGTCCTTCTTGATGTGAGACTCTGCTATTTTCAGCATATTTAGAAGCTCAGGCAGGGAGGAATTCAGTTTGTTCATGTGATAATTCACGACAAACTGCGAGAATGAGTCGGGTAGTGATTGCAGGATCAAATCCTGACTGAGCTCACTGTCCATAGCAAAACCAAGTTGACTTAATCGAGTGATTAAGTCTATAACCTTTAAACAGTGGTCTTGCACAGACGATCCCTCGATCATTCTAGCACGGAACAACTGTTTAGATATCTCATATCTAGCAGTTCTGCTCTGCTCACCATATAGCTCCTTTAAGTTAAGGAGTATGGAGTGAGTATCCATGCTATCATGCTGCCTCTGCAATTCATTATTCATAGAAGCAAGCATGATACATTTGACAGTCAAACTGTCATTTTTCCACATACGATATGTGGCCAATTCCTCCTCAGTTGCATCTTCCCCTGCTGACCCTAGGTCAGGGGTTTCAAGAATGTAGGAAAGTTTTTCTTGTGTGAGAACAATCTTTAAATTCCTCAACCAATCCACATAGTTGGGACCAGTCAATTTGTTTGTATCTAAGATACCTCTAAGTGAGAGTGAAGATGCCATTTTTGCAGAATTAATCTATAATTACAAAGAACACTAATATAAGCAGACCAATCATGATGACATGTATTCAATCAGACAAGGACTTTTATCTAATTGTTACTCCCACTATTTTTATCGAATATCATAACCCTCAAGTATGATGAACGAGAAAATACTAATTTTCTTAGTGGGGTTGAGATCCAAATTTCTTATAAAAGACCTTGTGGGAATCACAACAAGCCCTTATAAGTTCAAAGGTAGGAAACTCTTTCCAATTGCATCCAATGCAATTCCCAACTTTATTCTGTCCTCTAGCACACATATAGTCTTGTGGGAATCACAACAAACTATTGTGTCTAGTTAAGTCAAACCCTTCATTTTTATACAGTCATATTTGAATAATGCTGCCCTTGTGGGAATCACAACAAGGCAACATATTAAAATATGCCATATGCATCATATGCACCAAGATATTACAATATCAATCCCTAATACTAGCCTTGTGGGAATCACAACAAGCTAGCGTAGATATTGACATAATAATATCTAAGCATGAAGGAAGGACCTTTATAGTGTTATATCAGCAATTAGCTTTTCCATGGAGGTCAATCAAATAGTTGGCCAGGTAAGCAGATGGGAGGCTCTCCTTACTTAGTAAGGTCCTAATTAAATAACCACCTGTAGCCTCTTTCCTAGACACCAACTTAGTCAATTGATTCAGAATGGCTCAGCTTAAAGCAATTAACACTACGACTTAATTATGAATTTAGTGAGGGCTTTCAAATAGTAGTATCTTACTAACATTAAGCTCAACCATAAAAGACAATCAAATAATTGGCCAGGAAAGCAGGTGGGAGGCACCCCTCACTCAGAGAGTGAGGTCCTAATTAAGTAACCACCTGTGGCTTCCTTCCTAGACACCAACTGAGTCGATTGTTTCAGAATGGGTCAGCCCAAAATTTTCATACTACTATATTGGTCTCATTGCACATTCTATAATTTAGTACTAGCAATTATACTGTGCTACAACATGAATATAACACTATCTCATAGCATAAACTAATCATGCATACAAACAACCTAGCTATCTCATAGCATCAAGATAATAGCATGTATTATCATTTGGTTAAACTGATTAAGGGTGGCTCTGATACCACTGTTAGGGTTTTCCAGTGCCCTAGGGCGCAGCGGAAGATACGGGATTATAAAATTTTCTTATAAAACCCATTATATGAAACCCTAATAAGCCAAGATCGCCTTAATAGTATAACCAAATAATATAAAAAATATAATCTTGGTATAGAAGAATACCTATCACGCTATATCCAATATATCTGAAGATGTCCTAAGGTGCCCAAATGTTCACCCTCCGATGTTGATCCACACAGGAATGGGTTCAAGACTCTAGCTCCACCAAAACTTGATTCTAATTGTTCAATCCTTCCAAAGGATTTAATTGGCTGATTTTCCTTCACTTCCTTCTTCCTTTCTACCTCTAAAACATTCACTAGCCTTTTTGTCCTAAAGAAGACCCTCTTGTCTTGGGTTAGGACAAAAGAGAGAGGCTTGTAAGAAAGAAGGGATAAGGGAGAGAGAAGGAGAGGCTTTTTCTTGGATGATCTTTAGAACCCCAAGGCACCTCCTTATTTATAAGAGATGGAGGGATGCATCATAAAGGGATGCATCCCATCCACACACCTCATCATGATGAGGCATGTGCCAAGAGATGCATCCCATCATGATGGGGTGCTAAGGAGAAGGGTGTATCAACTTCTTTCTCACATCTCCCTCTTAAATCCTGATGATCCAAGGGCCCAAATGCAGTGAACCAAAGCCAATGGTCCAGATCTAGGCGCCATCTAATGGTCCAGATCAGGGCATCATCATCCAGGGTGCCATCCAGTGGTCCAGATTCAGGCGCTGAGCAACGGTCCAGATCTTTCATCCAGAGAGCCATCCAGTGGTCCAGATTCAGGCGCTGAGCAACGGTCCAGATCTTTCATCCAGAGAGCCATCCAGTGGTCCAGTTTCAGGCGCTAACCAGTGGACCAGATCCTTCATCCAGGAAGCCATCCAATGGTCCAGATGAAGGCGCCAACCAGTGGACCAGATCCTTCATCCAGGAAGCGATCCAATGGTCCAGAAGTGAAGGCCCTATCAAACCCAATCCAATTGGGTTTAACCAACTTAAAGAAAACATTAAACCTAATCAAATCAGGTCTAATTAAAGCCAAATGGGTTTCAACTCTTGGCTAACCCATATTAGGTCATGATCTAATCATATTAGATCAACCTAATCTAAGAATCATATTCGAATTTAATTCGAATCAGGAGCTAGGGTTTGCAACACGTGCTAGCATGTTCATCTTGCAAACATGATCTAATCCAATTAGACCCTTGATCAATTCCCTTGTGTGTGACCCATTGGGTTCCTTATCTTAGCCAGCAGTAGGTGCAGGTGCAAGTTGACCTAACCTGATTAGAATACCTCTAATCCAATTTAGGTTCAATTTAGTGCTAAACCTGACTTAGCAATCAGAACCTTTCTGATGCTTTGATCTAATCAAACTCTTTGATCCGATCAACCCACAAGACATGATTGACGTCTAGCAACGTATCATGTCTACCCGGAAGATGAGGAATGTATTGGACAAATCCAAACATACCCTTCAGTGGAAAGTTACTGTGCAATTCAATCCCTCAGTCATACTACATCCTGAATAAGTGCTCGAGTATGGATCAATATCAAACTCAATCACTTATTCATGTCTCTCTCAATCTTTTATATGATAATTCAAACAATGAAACATTAGAAACTCTTTCTAATATTCATTTTGCTTTGATCAAAGGCTTCTTGAATCATCATAAGATTAGAGTAAGTAGGATGTTACCTTCTCTTACTAGAAGTGACTGATTCCTTGTTGACCTACTCACAACCTTCGTACAAAATCCACCATATCCAGAATACCCCGTACACAACGCAATGTCGTGAATGAGGGTAAACCAAAACATAGCTTCAAGTGCACAAGGTACCATGGTGATCTCAGGTCTAAGGATCACTTGCACAACTCCCACTATGAGAACCATCTTTTGATAATTAAGTAAGAATCCATAAGATGTTCTCATGGCTGGTCATTTCAGTGAACTCATTCCTCTAATGAGCACCCACATCTTTGTATTAGTGTCTCACACAAGTGATTGTGAGATCAATCACCCTCTACATTGAGCATACATAAGATGTGCCAGTCTTTCCGGTAATATTGATCCCCGACTCAATATACCAATTTGACTGGGAATATTCTAAATTAGGATTTTAGGATTTTAGGTCTCACTGGTATAATCTCATCATAACCCTAAAACCAATGTCCTAATTTATGGGGTTCATCATCCAATAATAAAATAGATAAGCAGCAAATGATGAAACACAATGCCTTTATTGATATATATCGAGTGTCAAAGTACATGATTTGGAGGATTACAAAGAGAAACCCATCAAATGATTGGCTTATAGGGCATCTACTCTTTCACATCGGCCCCTCCTTGCCCTGCCCCCCTTGCCCGGCGGGGGGAATCGTCCGTGGCCCGGCCGCAGCAGCCAGGACCCGGGCCTGCCCGAGGCCCCGAGGCGAGCGGCTCCGGGACCTCGGGTTCGATCGTGCCGAGTTCTTCCCGAGCTTTCCGAGAAGAGTCGGTTGAGCCGGACTCTTCCATTCCTGAGGGGAGCTCGGCCTTTCAGGACGCCGAGGTCGCACGCTCCATGTTGCGGCGTGCAGTGCTTCCAGCGGACCGGGCCGTGTTCCGGAGGATTTCGCTGGAGGAGGTCGCCGGCAGTGCTTACTGCAGCACGGCCCGGGTAAGTTCCCTTCTTAATTTTCCGGAGTTATTAGCGTGCATACGTGCCTTTCAACTCACAATACCCTCGCTTCTTCTCTTTTTTTTTTTTTTTTTTCTTTCAGCATATTCTCGAGCTCGACACCATGGCGTTCCTCGCCCACGGGTATCGGAAAGAAGTTCGGCAGCTCGGCCAGCAGCTGGAGCCGGCCAAGAAAAGAATCGCCGAGCTAGAAGCGGTGTCGGCCGCTGCCGAGGCTCGGTGGGCGGCCACCGAGGCCGAGCGTCTTGCCGTGGTGGGGGCGCTTGAGGAGGAGAAGGCGGCTCACGCCATGACCAAGGCAACCATGCGCGGCACGGAGGCGCGCTTGGGGGAGGTCCAGGCCAGGGTCGCGGCCCTCGAGTATGAGGAGAGGGCCCTTCGCCTCCGACTCGAGCAACTTGAGGCCCGGGAGAGAAGGGCTCTCGAACGAGCCGAGCACGCCGTGGAGCTCTTCAAAGAGTCGCAAGAGTTCCGCGACATGTTGGAGGAGGAGACGGTCGACGGTTTCCTTCGAGGCTTCGAGAACTTCCGAGAGCAGGTGCGCCTGTACTGCCCTCAGTACGACTTCTCGACGGTCCGTCCGAGGGAGGACCGGGGCTGGGGGTCCGACGTGCGAGCCCTTCCCACCATCCTGACATCTGAGGCGGGAATATATGAGCAAGACCCCGCCGAGCCTTCGACGGGGGTAGCCGAGGCGGACGGTGTCATGGAGGTGGCTCTGGCGGCCGAGGCGGACGCTGTCCCGGAAGTGGTGCCCGAAGCTCCTGCTCCCGACCCCGAGCCTGTTCCGGAGGAAGGTCTTGAGGTCATCAATGTGCCGGACGACCCCCCGGATGTGGCTCCCGCCGCTTAGGACTTAGCATATTTTTCTTTTCTTTTTCATTGTATCCGGGGTCGGCCCTTAAGCGGCCGACTTCCAATTTTGTGATTGGCCTTCCGGCCCTTTGTTAATGAAAAAGTATTTTTGCCATTCCGTGTTCATCTTTCCCTCTGTTGTCATGACCGAGGCAGGGCCTTAGCGAACCGCCTCGATGGCCTAGCTTCGCATTTTAATTTCCGGGCTGCTTAACGAAGTTGTCCTTCTTCCCGGGCTACATCTTAGCCTTCTCGGGTTCCAGTCATCCCGACGAAGAGGAGCTCCGAGTCTTGAGTTTTTTAGAAAATTTCTTTAAGTCCTATAGCTCGGATTTGGGAGTCGTGGAGGTCATTGCGTTTAGCCTTTAGGGGAGTCCCAAGGCGTCGAGGTCGGGCCTTAGCCCTTTAACTAAGACCGGACTAGGTCTGTGCGTGCCGCTAATCGGGGAGTTTAGTCGGGTCTCCGAACCTAACTCCAAACCCCTCAGAGGGAGCGCGGGCCAATAGGCAGGTCATTACCGACGGTTTTCGTAGTTATTGTTCTCGGACTCTGCCGAGGCTTCGGTGAGCAAGGCTGGGTTTCCAGAGATTGCCTTGGTACCCGCGTTTGGCTGGCACATTCGTGGCCGGGACCACTTTTTCAGCCGGACGTAGGAGTTTACGTCGAAGAGCCGAGTTGGGCACTAATTTATGAAATCCTCTGTACCAGTTTCGGAGGCTTGACGAACGGTGCATGCATAATGTAATTAGGAGGTCGACCCTAAGCCGACCCGTTAGAGAGGCCCGACTTTGGGGCGAGATAAGGCTCCAACATTAAGATTCCGCTCAGTAATATGTAAATAAAATTTGACAAGGAGGGCGTCCAGTTGAATGTACCTCTTTCATTCTCAGAGTTATGCTTCGCATGGTGGAGTAGGCTGCTTCCCTTCCTCGTCGACCTGCGGAGTCATTTTTGACTTTAAGGGGGCTCGGGCTTCTCACGGACCCGACAGCACCCGCCGAGGTTGAGAGGGCTTGGGGAGACTTTATTGATTTGTAGCTCTTTGCGAGGTCGAGGGAGTTTGAGACCCTGTGGTCGGACCTCGGGGCACCTCAACCTTGGTCGAGGGGTCTTATGTCAGGTCGGCGGGTCTGCGGACGCTTTGCTGACCTGTGGTACCTCCCGAGGTCGAGGGAGTCTGGTTCTCTACGGTCGACCCTCGGGGCATCCCGACCTTAGTCGAGGGGGCGCTACGGGGGGCCGCGAAGGTACTACCCCGTTGTTGGTGATGAGCGCCACGGGGGGCCGCGAAGGTACTACCCCGTCTTCCCGAAGTGTCGAGGGGTCTGGGCACGCACTGTCGACACTCGGGGCATCTCGACCTTAGTCGAGGGATCGCTCGCTTCGGGGATCGGGGATCGTCGACCGCTCCTGGGGGTCCACTTCGTGGCGCCCCAGGTGGAGCCACCCTTTCCACCCCTCAAGGCGCCTTCCCGAGGTCGAGGGAGTCTGGTTCTCTACGGTCGACCCTCGGGGCATCCCGATCTTAGTCGAGGGGGCGCTACGGGGGGCCGCGAAGGTACTACCCCGTTGTTGGTGATGAGCGCCACGGGGGGCCGCGAAGGTACTACCCCGTCTTCCCGAAGTGTCGAGGGGTCTGGGTACGCACTGTCGACACTCGGGGCATCTCGACCTTAGTTGAGGGATCGCTCGCTTCGGGGATCGGGGATCGTCGACCGCTCCTGGGGGTCCACTTCGTGGCGCCCCAGGTGGAGCCACCCTTTCCACCCCTCACGGCGCCTTCCCGAGGTCGAGGGAGTCTGGTTCTCTACGGTCGACCCTCGGGGCATCCCGACCTTAGTCGAGGGGGCGCTACGGGGGGCCGCGAAGGTACTACCCCGTTGTTGGTGATGAGCGCCACGGGGGGCCGCGAAGGTACTACCCCGTCTTCCCGAAGTGTCGAGGGGTCTGGGTACGCACTGTCGACACTCGGGGCATCTCGGCCTAAGTCGAGGAATCCTGCTCCATTCCACGTCTCATCGTTCTTGCGATTCTTCCCGAGGTCGAGGGAGTTTGGGACTCTACGGTCGAGCCTCGAGGCATCCCGATTTTGGCCGGGAAATCTGAGGATCACAGACGACCCAATATTAAAAGAGGATTACAGTTATCAAGGTGAGAGAAATATTTGCAGAAAAAGGAGCTGAGTCCATTGTCCTGATTGTTTTGAACTCCTTAGGGTTTCATTGGTAATACATCCGTAGATTCTCGGAGTTCCAGCTTCGTGGGATCAGAGTCCCCTCCAGGGACTTCAATTTGTACGCCCCTGGTCGTTGTACCCGGGCGATTTGATACGGCCCTTCCCAATTTGGGGCGAGCTTTCCTTGCTCGGTCGGTTGAGAAGCCTCGGCACTCCTGAGGACGAGGTCCCCTACTTTGAAGAGCTTGGGCTTGACTCTGGAGTTGTAGTATTGGGCCGTTCGCTGTTGGTATCTCGCCATGCGAACCCGGGCGATCTCTCTCGTTTCTTCGACAAGGTCCAAGTTGCTCCTTAGCTGGGAAGAGTTGGTGTCGGGGTCGTAATGCTCCACTCTGGGAGAAGGCAGGCCGATCTCCAACGGGATGACGGCCTCAGTGCCGTATGCTAGGTTGAAGGGGGTCTCTCCCGTGGGTAGTCGGAACGTGGTCCGGTACGCCCAAAGGACATTGTACAAGTCCTCGACCCACTGTCCTTTGGACCGATCAAGCCTAGCTTTAAGTCCCTGCAAAATAGTTCGGTTAGTTACCTCAGTTTTTCCGTTTGTCTGGGGGTGAGCGACCGAGGTGAAACGGTGATCAATGCCGAGTTCAGAGCAAAATTCCCTGAAATGAACATTGTCAAATTGTCGACCATTGTCAGATATAAGGATACGGGGTAGTCCGAATCTGCAGATTATGGACTTCCACACGAAGTCCCGCATCTTTTGCTCGGTGATCCGGGCAACGGGTTCGGCCTCGACCCATTTGGTGAAGTAGTCGATGGAGACGACCAGGAACTTTCTCTGTCCGGTGGCCAGGGGAAAGGGCCCCAGGATGTCGATCCCCCATTGGGCAAACGGCCAGGGGGCGATGATGGAGGTCAGTAGAGCTGAAGGTCGGCGCTGGATATTGGCGTTTCGTTGGCACCGATCGCACTTGCGGACGAAATCTGTTGCGTCCTTCTGGAGTGTGGGCCAGTAGTATCCCTGCCGCAGGATCTTATGGGCCAAGGCTCGACCCCCTAGGTGATTTCCGCAGATCCCTTCATGGACCTCTCGGAGGGCATAGTCCGCCTCGGAGGGGCGGAGGCATCTGAGAAGGGGAGAAGTAAATGATTGTCGATAGAGTTTATTCTCGTACAAGACATACCGGGGAGCTTGGCGCTTGATTCGACGAGCCTCCGTCTCGTCATGAGGTAGGGTTCCGTCCTGAAGGTAGCAGATGAGCCCATCGATCCAACTTGGCTCGGAGTCGACGTACATGGTAGGCTCGGATTCCTCCGTGCTGGGGGTCTGAAGATACTCGAGCGCTGTTCCCTTGGGAAGCTCGCTCATGCGGGAGGTGGCCAGTTTGGATAGCTGGTCTGCCCTGAGGTTTTCCGCTCTGGGAATGTACCGAATATTAAAAGAATTCAGGGCAGATGTGAGTTCCCGCACCTTTTGGAGATACTTTTGCATAGATGGCCCTTTAGCTTCAAAATCTCCTTGGACCTGGTTCACCACCAGCTGGGAGTCGCTGAAGGCCGTCAAATCTCCCACTTTTAGTTCTCTCGCCAGCTTGAGCCCGGCGATGAGAGCCTCATACTCGGCCTCATTGTTCGAGGCCGGGAACTCGAGGCGCAGAGCTTGCTCAGCCACCACTCCATCTGGACTGGTGAGGATAAGTCCGGCCCCGCTGCCCCCCGGGGTCGAAGACCCATCCGAGTGCAGGACCCATGGCTGCTTCGGGGTCTCCTCCACGGACTCAGATGGCAGCTCGGGGTCGTCCGGAAGAGTGCACTCCACGATGAAGTCGGCGAGTATCTGAGCTTTGATAGCCGGCCTGGGCCGATATTCGAGGTCGAATTCCCCGAGCTCGACCGCCCATTTGGCGACCCTCCCCGCACGATCCGACCTCTGCAATATTTGCTTCATGGGCTGGTCGGTCAATATAGTTATCGTGTGGGCTTGGAAGTAAGGCCTGAGTCTCCGAGCCGAGATGATGAGAGCGAAGATGGTCTTCTCAAGTTTAGAATATCGGGTCTCGGCATCCCTGAGAACCCGGCTGGTGTAATAGACCGGCTTTTGGAGCTTGTCCTCTTCCCGGATGAGAACTGAGCTCACTGCGGCTGGGGAGACGGCCAGATATAAGTAAAGGACCTCGCCTTTCCGGGGCTTGGTGAGCAGCGGGGGAGAAGCCAGAAGGCTCCGAAGCTCTTCAAAGGCCTGCTGGCATTCTTCTGTCCACCGGAAATCTTTCGGCCGTTTGAGGCTCTTGAAGAAGGGGAGGCAACGCTCGGCCGACCGGGAGACGAACCTTCCCAGGGCGGCTACCCGTCCCGCGAGCCGCTGCACCTCCTTAACTGTCTTTGGAGGCGACATCTCTTGCAGTGCCCGGATTTTCTCCGGGTTGGCCTCAATTCCGCGCTGGGTCACTATAAAACCCAGGAACTTGCCCGAGGTGACCCCAAACGCGCACTTCGCCGGATTGAGTTTCATTTGATATTTTCTGAGCTTGGCGAACGTCTCGTCGAGATCGGCTATGTGGTGTTCCGCCGCTCGGCTCTTCACCAACATGTCGTCCACGTAGACTTCCATGTTCCGGCCGATCTGGTTTTTAAAAATCTGGCTGACCAGCCTCTGATAGGTGGCCCCAGCGTTTTTCAGGCCAAAGGGCATCACCTTATAGCAGTAGGTGCCCTTGTCGGTGATGAAGGCCGTCTTCTCCTCGTCTTCTGGCGCCATTCGGATTTGATTGTATCCTGAAAAGGCGTCCATAAAAGTTAGCAGTTGGTGTCCCGAGGTGGAGTCGACGAGTTGGTTGATGCTCGGGAGGGGGAAACTGTCTTTTGGGCAGGCCTTGTTCAGGTCGGTGTAGTCCACACACATACGCCATTTTCCGTTGGCCTTCTTTACGAGGACTATGTTGGCGAGCCAGTCCGGGTAGGAGACCTCCCGGATGAAGCCGGCTCCGAGGAGTTTGTCCACCTCCTCGGCCGCAGCTCGTTGTCGCTCGGGGGCGGAGCCTCTTTTCTTCTGCTTTACAGGCTTGCTGGTTGGTTTCACCTGAAGTCGGTGGACCATGACCTCAGGGTCAATTCCTGGCACGTCCGCGGGCGACCAGGCGAAGACGTCGGCATTATCCCGCAGGAAGCTGACGAGGCGGTCCCTCTCATGGGCGCCGAGGCCGGAGCCGACCTGCACGGTTAGCTCGGAAAAATTTTCTCGTAGTGGGATTTGAATAAGGAGCTCACCGGGCTCTACTTGCTTCTTCCAGGGGGTGTCCCTCGCATCGAGGGTTTCTATGGGGAGTGAAGGGCGCGTCGGGCGGTCTGGCGCCTCAGCTGGTTGTTTCACTGTGTGGGCCGCCATGTAGCATTGCTTGGCGACCAGTTGGTCTCCGCGGACCTCGCCTACTCCTTGGTCGGTGGGGAACCGCATGAGTAAATGGCGAGTTGAAACCACGGCTCGAAGGGTGTTTAACCCTGGGCGCCCAAGGATGGCGTTGTAGACCGAGGGCAGACGGACCACCAGGAAGTCCATCCTCACAGTGCTCTCCCGGGGGGCGAGGCCAACTGTGACAAGGAAGCTAGCCTCACCTTCAACCGAGACCGCATCTCCGGTAAACCCGACTAGCGGGGCACTGATTCTCCGGAGATGTCCTTCTGTCAACCCCATTTTTTGGTAGGCGTGGTAGTACAAAATGTTGGCTGAACTTCCATTGTCAACTAGGACACGCTTTACATCAAATCTATTTACAATCATTGAGATGACCACAGCGTCATCGTGAGGGGTCTCGACCCCTTCTAAGTCCTCGTCCGAGAACGAGATGACTTCATCGGTACGTGGGCGCTTCGGGGGTGTTCCCTGGGCGGCCGTCCCTGCCGAGGCCCGCCCGATCATGTTGATGGTGCCGGCGATGGGCCTGTTGTCGCCTGGATTTTCGATTGGTGCGACATTCTCCGCCGGCCTTCTTTCCTCAGGTCGATTCCTCACGAACCGGTTGAGTACTCCCCGTCGGATGAGCGCTTCTATCTCGTCCCGGAGTTGGAAGCAGTCCTCCGTGTCGTGCCCACGGTCTCGGTGGAAGCGGCAATACTTCCTGGTATTTCGGAGAAATCCCGTGTCTCGCATAGGAGGCGGGGGTCGGAAGAAGTCCCGACCCTCAATTTCCATCAGGATCTCGGCCCGGGGAGCATTAACGGGTGTATAGTTCTCGTACCTCGCCTGGTACATCCGGGGCCGTGGTGGAGACCTCGGACGAGGAGGTGTCCTCTGCTGAGGTCGCCCCTGCTGACGGGGCGGACTCCTCAGTCTGGAGAGATTTTTCTCTCTGCGGGGCGACCGGCTCCTTTGTCGGCCGCGTTCCTCGCGGCGTTTCTTCTGTTTCTTCGAGGCGGGCTCAATTGCTCCCCGCCTGGAGGCGACTGCCTCCTCGGCCTTGGCGTACTTCCGGGCTCGGGCCAGCATTTCGGTGAAGTCGGCCGGGAAGCTCTTCTCGATGGAGAAGAGGAATCGGTAAGAGCGAACCCCAGTCTTCAAAGCCGACATGGCTATCGACTGGTCTAGCTCGCGAACATCCCATGTGGCGGCGGTAAAGCGGTCCAGGTACTCTTTGAGGGACTCCCCCTCCTTCTGCTTGATGTCCAGGAGGGAGTCTGATGTCCGTCGCTGGCGCCGGCTGGCAGCAAAGTTGGTGGCGAACTGCCTGCCGAGCTGCTCAAAAGAGGACACCGTGTTCGGCTTCAGTCCAGAAAACCAAAGCCGGGCGGTCCCTCGAAGGGTTGCTGGGAAGGCCTTGCAGAGTATGGCCTCCGAGGACCCTTGTAGGGCCATGAGGGCCCGATAACTCTCCAGGTGGTCAAGGGGGTCGGTGATTCCGCTGTAGGGCTCCACCTGAGGCATTTTGAACCTCGCGGGAACCGGCTCGTCCTCGATCTGGCGGGAGAAGGGGGACTTGGTAGTGAACTCAATGTCCCCTTCCTGTCTTGCCTTCTTGCTGTGGAGTGCCGCGATCTGGCGCTCCAGATGCTCAACTTTTCGGTCAAGCTCCCCCACCCGTGGGATTGTCGCTGTGGTTTGCGCCAGCCCACGGCGGTCCGGGGCTGACTCCGCCTCAGAGAGTTGGGGTCTCCGGTCGAAACCTTCTCCCGGTGACTCTCTCTGGGGAGAAGCTCGTTCTCCATTGTTGGCTCTGGAGGAGCCATGCAAATTTTGGCTGGGGAGAACCGGGCCGTTGGGGAGACACTCCGGCGGGGCCTGGGCCTGCGGGGGAAGTGAGGGTAAAGCCTCCTCGCGCCGTAGACCTTGAACGACGGCGGCCAGGGCCTGGACTTGCTGCACCAGGGCGTTAAACTGTTCCGGCTGGACCTGAGGAACTGGATCAGCTGGAGTTGGAGAATTCTGGACGGAGTGTCCAGGACTTTGCGGGGGACGCCGGGAGATGTTAGAGGCTCCCTTACTTCTCAACTTCATGACTGCTACTCGGTCCCTTCCTCTAGCGCCAACTGTTGCTGGAAATTGGACCCGGGGGCAATCTTCGGTCGAAGAGAGGGAGCGGATGTGAGTCCTCACGGCGGGGCGGTGGTCCGTCGGCGGGCGGCGTCCTCTGTCTGGGTGCCTGCACACGAACCGGTGGCCGGGTTTTCCGGCGCCGGCCCTCCGACGGTCAAGTCAGTGAGGGGGGCAAATAGTATGGAGAAGGAAGATAAACAGTGAATTTTTGGGGGTACCAATGTCCTTCCCCCCTTGAGAGGCCAAGGCTCCCTTTTATATGCGGGGGTCGGTTTACCTGTGATGTAACAGGGAGAGGCCGTAGTATGGCTCGGCATGTTGTTCAGGTCGGTGCTCGGTCAGGCGAATCATTGCACTGATGTTGGCGGTATGGCCGAGATCAGAGACTTATCATAGTCGACTAGACCCTGCTGGGTCGATTTGCCGTGGAGAGCTGGGGATCCGTAGATGTCAGGAGCCACGCGCATTTATTATGGAGTAAGCCGGAGATCCGCATTAATGGTGGAGTAAGCCGGAGATCCGCATTA